>NC_092698.1:14408163-14708163 GCF_964275005.1 Diadema setosum
ACCTGGCTTGAAGGGTGAAGAGAAGATGAACAGTCACAAGCAAAAAGCATTTCAAGATGTACAGTCAATTAAGCGTATTTATCGAAGATTTATTGGGAGTGGAGAATTTATGCAGCCTAAGCAACACTTGGGCTACATGCTCAAATTATACACAATCTCTCCATTCACTACAACAAAGGAAGAAGTTTGACTATGCCTAGTTTGACCTCCTCTGCTGAATGTTCTATCTCTTCAAGATTTCATTTTGAAGAAATGTGTAGGCAATGCTTTACACCAAACCAGGAAACAAACAAAATCTTGGCTACCTTCAAATTTTGTTAATATGCATAAAATTATGGTTGCAATACCGTCTGCCACTTTGTATTAGTTATTTTCCACTTGTGGCAAAGACTATACTCAATGGGTCTTCACATTTGAAGTAACAAGATTCTTGTATGTATTACTGAGTGCATTCTGAAACAAAATCATTTCGCCCAAAATGAAACTGAAAAGGACAGTGCTTTAAAATTAAGTGGAAATAATTTGCACAGGAACTTTGGAAAAAAAAAAGTACACTAGTGCCTGAAATACATTCAAAAAATTGAAGTAGACTCTAACATATCATTGGACCAAAGTAAAACCAGTAATACCTGATTACATGAAACATCAAGATTCGGAATTAATCAAAGAAGTCTCATTACACAGGTATAAATGCAGAATAAAGCACATGATAAAGTGCACCTGTTGCATGAACTTCTTCAATAGAAATGACATCAGGCTGGTGAGAGAGACCAGAGAGGGCAAGAGATTCCACACCATTAACTCAATATCATTATTATTTATTTATTGGGCATTTTAACATCGAATACAAGGAGAAAGTCATATTACATGGTATAAAGAGTGTGGTGATTCTAGGTATATATTACTAGTTGCCAGGGGAGGAAAAGGCAAACTTAATCACCGAGGCTCAATCCCTGTTTTATTTTCCCTGTTACATTTACCCACCCAGTTATAAATACATATTGCATTTCAAATAAACATATTAGTCCAATAAGTCTAAATTTGGCAAAATCCTGTTATTCAAGTTGAATCAGAGACAATTCTAGCTCTTCTAAGGCCGAATAGCCCTGTCCCAATATCTACACATACTCAACTTAAGACATATATATATAGTAAAACTGAACTTGTTTCAGAAATGGAATATTTTAGTTGTTAAATAGACATCAACACAGACCATGATATGACCCTGACAGATAACGTACTAGAAAAGAAAAGTTATATGTTCTATCAGTGAAGAGTAGTTACACTACTACTCTGGAAACAAGATTCTTATTCAAATGCATGAAATTCTTCCATCGAGATAATGTTGCAAGATTCTTATTGTTTAGCTTTGGTGGTAAAAATACATAAAAAAACAACAACAACAACAACAACAACAAAACCTTCTTGAAACTTTTGTCTAACCCCCCCCCCCCATCCCCCCCCCCCCTCCACCCAGAAAAAAACAAACAAACACAATGACTAATGATGCAGCATACCCCATATATTTTGATCTTGGGAACATTAAAATGCCTACAAATCGAAGAATACTTTGATCTAGAATTCTCAATATAATGAAATTCCTTTGCATACAGAAAAGACATTAAGCTTGGCTTACTGAGGATCCTCCTGCATGGTAGTTTGATCTTTCCTTGTATCATATCTCTGTATTTTCTCACGATGATTTCTTCGTCTCTCATGTGCAAAGTTAGCCAAGATAAATGATGAATAAACATACATGTATTCGTTTTCTAAAGTGACTTGTTTTGTACCATGCAGAAATTAAAGTTAAATGAAATGAAAAGAAAAAAAAAAGCATACCTTTTCAAAATAAATCCAGGTCTCTTATACAGTAGTTTTGTAATACATAAATATCACTTGCATACCTGTAGTATGATCTCAATATATGGTTATTGGATATCTTTGTTCATTTTTTATTGTTTCTAATTATTGCATCCATCCTACCTGACTTTGAAGCCTCTGTAAACAAACAAAATAAAAAATAATAATAATGATAACAAAATGAAACAAAATAAGTCATCCAGACAAAAAAAAAACAAAAAAACAACGACCTGCACATTACAGCTAGATGGTCCAAGTTAACCTCCCAGAAACAACAACAAAACAAGAAGCAAAACAAAAACCAGCAACACAAATTAAATAAAATAATATGCTTGAGGGCACTGATTTTTTTATCATGCGTACAATTCTTCATGGACAATTTCTTTTCTCACTGCTCTGCAGCATTTACTTCCATAAGGTACGATCAGGTGTACGTGTTGAGAAGGGTCATTCCATTCAAAGATTGCACTACACCAATGGGGATTCAGGACGACACTTTTTTTTTTCAGAAATGTTCAATTTTTTTACCAAGCAGTTTGCTGTGCTTGCGGGAAACCTTCACTTTTGGAAAGATAAAAGTTGTGTCACAGGCTCTATTCCTCAAAATACATCCGCATTCATATCGCAATAAAAAGACAAGAAAAAAAAATTATGCTGCATTTGGAGATTAGTGTAGTTAAGACTGCCTATGAACATTCTCCTAAATATTCTCTTAAAAACTTCTCAACAAACTCACCTTTCATCAGTTCAGCTTGCCTCCACCTAGTTTGATATAATTCTATTTTTCAAGCATGTTCGGTCTACAAAATAATGGGGTCACATATATGAATGCACCTCTACTGGACAGATATAAGCCAAGAAATACAAATGGAGTCTTCATTTCCTCTGTCAACAAATAATGCAGAAACACCACCCTTTTTAAGAATATCATGTATTCTAGCCTGCTTATTCAGTGTCTAAACATGGACAGGGATGCCAGTTAGAATGAAAGTGAGGGCCTGAAATACATCTACATGAAGCTACTTTGTACACAGCCTGAAGAACCTGAACTTAGATACTACCGGGGCCTAAATTCAGGCTTTTGCCTGAAAACTGGCATCTCTGCATGAAACCAACCTTGTTCTACTCATGTGGAATTTTTAAGACAATCACGATTCTCAAGGAGAGATAAAGACTATGTACAAGGCAATATGTCTAAGATTCCACTAGCACATTACATGAAGACCTTTTCCCCCCTTCTACTTGTAGGCGTTTGATTAGGTCTCTACCTTACCAACATATACAATTCAGAAAAAAAAAGGTTTTTATTTTATACATATCTAATTTAATTTATTGAAAAACCAAGTCAGCATGATGTGACATGACAGGACAATAAAGTTCTTTCTTTCAATCTTTTCACTGATAGTTAAGTTACAGATATGATTACTCTCCTATAATACAGTTTGAAACCATAACTGTTACATTATGACGAACACAGTGCAATCTTTTTGAGATAGAGTACATGTGACACCTATTTGCCTTGTTCTTGCCAAGTTGAAATACATGTATGTGCGATCACTGACATGGTGACGGCTAAGGAATTACAACCATACAGTACATTCACTTGACGGGTTGAACATGCTTGGTGCCCGAGTTGGCCATGCTGTCAGGGTTACACCGTAACATCTCCATCGGAGGGGTGCAGATCTATACCCGTTGACCGGAGGACTTTCACCTGTCCAGCTGCTGACCCTTGATGACCTTGCCGATCTCGACAGCATTGAGCGTCTCGTAGCGCAGCAGGGCTTCCGCCAGGAGGGTGTGCTCCTTGCTGTGCCCCTTCAGAATACTCCTCGCCCGCTCGTAGGATTCCTGCACAAACACCACAAAAATGGATCGCATCTTGTGAAGTCTCTCCCTGATAGACTCAAAATATGCCATACATTCGCAAGCATGACATTTTGAAAATCAAGATTTGTACAATTTCACAAGCGGGTGAAATTCACAATCAAAAACCATGGCAAAGTAATGAGATGTGAATGACCTTCCATCAGGGCAGCAAATTTACCCACTTCAAACGGTGAAAATCATATATCACATGCAAGTACAATACGCAGCATTTGGGTTACAGGAGGCAAGAGTGTAGCATGCAAATATTTCGCCTTTGTAACAGTTGACCTGAACTATTCACAAAAATGAAACTATCACAACAAATATAATTTCTTGTACTTCACACTTTCAACCTTTAAGCAAACTGAGACGCTTTTCAGGTTGTGATATGGCTATACCTGGGAACTTTGTTAGAACGAGCTGCTTAGGACCACTGACATTTCCTCATTAGAGTTTCTCATTATATCAGGGGTAAAAACAACAGGAATATAAAGGAATGGGTCTTTCAAAAGTGTACCTCATTAAATCAGGTATCTCGCTATAGTCAATCTCATTATAACAGGGTTCCAATGTACAAAAAGTATACTGTTACTATTAAGAGTAGTTTACTGTGATTATTATCACCATATAAGGGCATACAGAGTGGTCCAGAAAGCTTAGCATAGAATGTCATGGTCAGCTCAGTGGTCAAAAATTCAACTTTATGATTACTTCTTCAAATAATTACATTTCCAGAATAATATATCATAAAGGGTTATTGGATAAAATATACTAGAAAGGGTGTGGTTTAAAAAAAAATCTGACTTTGAAAAGGGACAGTAAAATTTGAGTTTTCATTTTTGGTTTCCTCTATGCCCTCCTGTGCAATATTTTGTGAATGGAGAATCCTCTGTGCTGTCTGAACTCTCCGTACTATTATTTCTTTGGTGCATTCCAATGGATTTGGATACATCAATTTCAGATGTGTGTGACTTAAAAACCAGCAAAAAAAAAAAAAAAAAAAACTCAAATAAAAGAACAGACAGAACAATCACTTAATTATTATTTACATCATTTACAATAAAAATTGGATTTGCATTCGGTGCTGTTTGTCTTAGTGCATGTGTTACTGTTTGGTTTGGTTTTGGTTCTCTCTCTCTCTCTCTCTTTTCAAATCAAAAACCTATGAATATACTACTATCAATAATGCTGCTACTTGTGTCTTAAGATAGTTTCATAGCATATCATGAGGTAGCAGCCAAGGATGCTGGGTGCAGCTTGAAGATTTGTAATTTCCAGAATGCGATTTCTCTTGCTGCTTGTGGGTACACTTTAATCTCCTCAATCACTAGCACAATGAAAGGCGGAAGTTACACGACCTTCAGTGTTCTCATCAATAAAACAAATCAATTCCATTTCTCGTGCTGCTGCACAAACCACAGAATGTGAAATATTCATTGTTATCGCTTCACCAGAGCAATCATCCCTCTACGAACAAGGAGCAAAGAGAATGTGAAATAATCAGTGAATAATTCATGTCTCTACAGGGGGAATATCTGCTGAATTTTGAAACAATTCATTTCAATGCATATCATTTTGCTGGTTTTACGCTCCTGTTCAGACTCAATAATTTTTTCTGTCCTTGGCTCGGTACTAAATTCATCATTCCTTATCTGTGGTGTGTAGATATTTTTCATGAATTCTGATTTCCCACACATCCATCCGTACATCTCCTTTGAATATCTTTACTTAAATAATTGTATGGGAGGAGAGAAATCGACAAGTCTATGTCATAAAAAAGGAATATCGTGAAGATGACAATATCACTAGATGAAGTAGAAACATGCATTGATTTATAAAGGCTTTTGTGCTATAATGCAGTGTAGCTGGAAATGCAACCCAACTAGAACGATTCCATTGCAGGACACAGTTAACTGGAATGATTCCATTCTCTCAAGCAACCACTATATTTGGCAATTTTATGGCCTGCTGCTCACACTTCCATGAAGTTCATTAATTTTGACCACTGAATTTCATGATTCAATTTTTAATCCTCCAAACACTCAGAAAATTCTACAAATTAATTGGTATTTCATTGGGCCAAACTGCTTAATCGCTGGCCTTGCCTCAATGAAGTCATAAATTATGATCCGAGGATGACATGACATTCTTTTGCTTTCTTTCAATGACTGTTTACCATGACCTTCAACCTCTTACCCTATTATTTCATGCTTACGTTTCTCTACCCAGTTTTGAACTTCTCTACCTAGTTTTGTGCTTCCAACCGAGTTTATTTTCAATGCACATTCCCAGCTGAAGATGGCAGCCGGAAAATTAACATTCTTAGTCAAGAACATTCAGTTTTACCTTCATCATACATTAAATTTTTGCCAGAAATTCTTATGTGCTATCTACACTTAATGTAGCATACCAGGCTCAAGTATCATGGAAAACCCTGGACAGAATATTTCTTCAGTTGTATTAAGGAGAAAGGTGGCACCTAGTACAACAGACATGAAACCCCTGAACATACTGCCTTTTGCATCCCACAAGTTGAGAGGAACGAAAGCGAAAACCAGAGCAAAGTCATCGGACACCATAGCAATGCTATTAGCCATCACCTTGTTTTAAGTTCACTTTGATTCCTAACTACAGACAACATGGACTGAATCGACCTTGTGCAAGTCAAAAAAGTTGGCTTGGTCTAAGAAAATTTCTACCCCAGAGGAATGTAAATTTGTGGCAATTCTATCGTGCAAGTCAAAATTCACACATGTCGAAGGATTTTTCTCCGGTCCCCTTTGATTCAACTTAGGCAAGGTTGACTGGATACTACTATGGTATCATTTCAGGTTATTCTGATTGAAGCAGGAGGGCAACATATTCATCATGAATTACATGTCAGTATAGTAGAGTTGGAGAGCATTTTAATGATTACACAATCCAATATGCCCAAATCCCTATCATCTCATTATATACCTGGTATACATACTAACAATCAAGATCAGGGTAATCAATACGCAAAGCAAGGAACGTGAAACTTTCAAATCCAAAGGCATTCCACAGTGTTCCATTACATGACCAGCCCACACACTCTTCAGATAGGACTCATGCACACACACACACACACACACACACACACACAAAGATAAATAAATGAATAGTACAGCAACCCTGAAAACAGAGAAAAACAAGAGGCCACCACTGCATCATCCCCTATGACATTCCTGAAAAAATAAATCTAGCATTTGGTATGCATGCATGTGTAATGTACATTAAAATTTATACTAGATTACTTCAGGAAGTCAAAAGTGATATAAGTTCTGGTATGAGTGAGTTTGTCTTATGGGAGAGAGCATTGTTCCTGTCTACTCAAATATCTCCTTGTACAGGATATGAGCATTTCGTATGTGAGTAATGCTATAGAGTACAGTTTGTCTTACAATCAAATACAAGCCTTACGACGTTTGACAACCCATATACATTCAATGAAAATAGCATTTCTGCATAATTTCTTCATTTCTGCATTCAATTATTACACATATTCTTTTATCTCATGTTTGAATATTCTGTCATTTGCAAAATGACAAGTATATTGTCTTTGGATAATACAGTTATCTCTTTCATGCATTGGTTTCCATATTCTTTTTTCTCTTATTCCCTCATTCATGAGTATATGGGGCATTCACTATTGAGAGGAATAAAAAAGTAAAAAAAAAAACTGGATGAACAAGCGATATAGGTGCTTGTGATGGCGTAATGAACAAATTTGATAGTAAAATGGACAACATATCAACATGAATTGACATGAAACATGAATCAAAGGTTTTTAACAACATGGAAAGAAGAAAATCGCATCCGCTTTCGACAAGCTGCGCCACCAAGCACAGAAAGTAGCAAAATGACTCATTTACGTAGGATGCTTACCTTCAGCAGTGTGCGTATCTCATTTTCGATGAGGAGTTGTGTTTCCGGACTGAGCTTGTTGCTGTCACCGTACACCAGGGGATCTTTGTCCTGGAACGTCATCACACCCAGCTGAAATGAAATATGGAATGTGAGAGATAAGTCATTTACGTACTTCTAATCACAACCAATGGGCAACTTGTAGTTCTCATACAAAGCAAGAGCATAACATACTGATGAACATATATGCACCTTCCTAAGAAAGCTTGATCATTGAAGTGTTGTTACAGCTCAACAACCGTGAGCTTTAGTTTTGCGATGCAATCGCTACGACGACACAGCCTACCAGGTTGGACAATGGAAACAGATGTCTAATGCATGTGCAGAACACAATTTTTTTGCCTAATTAATGTCGTCTTAATGTTCAAGTCACAGATCTAAAGCTCACTAATAAGGACTTCGTAGGGAGTGGGCTTGGATGCCAACCTTGAAAGCAGCATTGCAGTAATCTGAGGGCTGAAAAGCCATATCATTTTAGTGGAAAAACAGCATGTTATCTTCCTACAACAGACATATGAAGGAAAACAATTTTGGAAATGCAATATTTTCCATAAAACCAGCAGCATTTTTAGCTAAATACCACAAAAAAGTAACAGTTAGCATTTCTGAGAAGGGTTTGTAGTTGCGCTCAATGTTACCCATCAAAAACATACATTTCTATGATAGACATGTGCAGAAACCCATGAGAGTATTGAAAGCTATCATCACCTTCTCTAATTAACATATAATATGGTTTATGGTACCCCATGGTACCAAATAGAAATCTACCATTTTGTTTAATTATCTAATCTTCTTTTAAGTACCTTGGGTTACTACTGTAATAATTGGGGAAAACAATTTTAGTGCTTTGTCCAAGAAGATTTTGAAGCACTAAATGTACAAAAAAACCTCTGAGTTCCCATTTTAATTATGGATCCTTGGACTCCCAATGCAAATTGGAAATAAATTCTATTCATTATCAAAAGTAGAATTTCAAGTGTCAGTTTCTTTCATCTAATACAGTAATGCTATAGTTAAAGTGTGTGTACTCCCTTTGCACTCCCTCAAAACCCTGCAGCAACTAAGGTAAGCTTTTTTTTTTTTTGCATTATAATCAATGATAATCATGTAGGAAAAGATCAGATATTACCTACCCAGTCTAGCACAGATTAAATAAGCCAGCCTAACTTTTTCCCTATTATTCCCTCAATGATTATAAAAGAGTATCATTTTCATTATCATGATTACGTTAAGCATATCAAAACCGCCTTGGATTGGCATTGGGATAGTTATCACCGATTGCCCAAATTTAACTGCCATGATAGCAAAGTCTAACTGTACGTCTTATGAACATGAGGTGGTGCTATACACAACACTGTAGTCTTGGGGATGACGGTACCCCAGGGTAAGGTGTGCCGCATCACATTGTCTGGAAAGATAGCTCTGTTTTGTGAAAACATGAAAAACTTGAATTTCAATAACTTTCTTTTACTTCATGCCCACTATAAATGGAACGTCTTCCAACAGCTTTCTTTGATATATTTTTAATGAGAATCAATATTCATGCAAAATGACATTTCACGTAAACTCCAAAAGAAATCAATGCACTCTCCAATCTTTTCATTTTCCATTAATGACTTCTATGACAAACGGCTTTTGGGTTAATAATTTTCTGGTCAGGTCATAGCACATGTCAGAGTCACTTACACAACAGAGCAAAATGATAAAAAAGTAGGGTTTCTTTTTCCTTCCCTTATTCAATGGCTCCCTAAATATTGAATAATGCCAGTCACTAAATATTATGCAACCATGGGAATAAGGCCATGAGGACCTTCTCAGTACCTTTTCACTCATCCCAAACTTGGTGACCATGAGGTGGGCAATCTTGGTGGCCTGCTCAAAGTCGCTGGATGCTCCCGTGGTGATGTTGTCAGTACCAAAGACCAGTTCTTCGGCGACTCGGCCTCCCATGCACACGTCCATCTGGGCCAGGAGCTGTGACTTGGTCTCACTCCACTGGTCATTGTCCGGCAGCAGTGACACCTGATCGCAATCAACAAGGCAAATGTGGAAATCTGTAACACATCGGGTAGTCACTGATCTCATCAATGTTATGTTAGTATTTTGAACATTTGATACTGTACGAGCTGAAATTTTCACGTACAGATATTTTCGCGAATTGGTCCTTCGAGGACATCTTCGCGTGTTGTTAATTTCGCGGTTGCGAGGGTCTAACTGAACTTACTTATTTGCGCGTTGTTATTTTCGCGTGTTGTTATTTTCGCGATTCAAAGGCGATTCGCGAAATTTGCGAAAATAAAACCACCGCGAAAATTTCAGCTCGTACAGTACTCTAATGCTACCCCAAATCATAAACTCTCATTTGATGAGTCTTCAGTTATGATTGGATGAAATCGAGGGCATAAATTTAATTATAGTCTTCAGCCCCACAATACCCAAACTTTTTCATAGTTCTAAACCACCCCATGGTACTAAATTGCGATGTTTTAGTACATTTGCGAAAAGTACATACATGTACAGTACATGCTTGGCTTCCACAGCATAAGAGGTGACCCTTGTCAAATGTGATTGCCATGCATAATATCTATGGCAGCATCTGATGTGTGAACTGGCTAGTGTGAACATGATCCACCAAGAAAATTGTTACTACTTTGTTGAGATATTGTCCCTCGGGATCTCAGCTCCATGCTACAACCCTCTGTGTATAAAGCTCCTCACAGGTCATAGCACAGAAATGAGATCCCTCAGGACAACAATATAATGAATGTCCTGAAAAGCAGTCCATTACTATTTTATATTTATTCACAAACATTCTGGGAAAACATTTTTTTTTTCTCTTTAAACACCTGAATGCCAGCAAGTTTGCACTCTCATCTGACAATGACCTCTCTTTGGTTGAATTATCATTTTTATTTCTTTTAAAGTGAGTTTCATAACGATAGTGATCTCTATTTGTAGGCCATTTCCCACAGTCTAAGGTGTTACAGGACATACCATTATCATCCATTTGCAGAGTGAAAATATGAAGAATGATGGTGGGCCATGGAGTACTACTCGAGTGAATCTAAAAGACCCCCCCCCCCCCCAACTCAGGCAAATATGATGTATTTGGAATTCACCAATGATGTATTAGGAATTCACCAAGAAGAGGGTAGGCTGATACTCACATGACCAAGTGTTGGTCCTCGTGGCATGATGGTGGCTTTGTTGATGGGCTTGGCATCCTTGGTAAAGAAGGCTACCAAGGCGTGGCCTCCCTCATGGTATGCAGTGATCTTCTTGTTCCTCAGGTCAATTTTGGCACTCTTCCTCTCCGGGCCTATATCATACATACATACAACATATGTATAAGGAAAAAGAAATGCCTGGTCAAACTACAACGTGGACATTTTCTCTCTCCCCTCCTATAAACAAATATTAACCCGTTGAGGACAGACTGATTTTGCTACAACACCCATTTCCTACAGACACCTGGGACTCGACTGCTCCGGACTTCTCCTCAACGGGTTAAATCCTTCAAGTTCCCCACTCTTGGGGAGACCATGCATCTTTTCTACCCAAGGTCTAAAAACTATGTGACAATACAATGTGACTAATAGCAATCAGTAACAACTATAAAATAGCATATTCACAAAGATATACAAAGTCAAATTTTTGCTTCTCTCATTTGCTGCTACTACATTAATTGTGTTTGATTTCATCATGTAACATTGCTACTACAGTGTTCACCACTTAATCGGGAGGGGTTGGGAGACAAGTTTTTCTTCCGTATAAGCGGTGCTCCCACTTAAAGGCACAATTTACCATTTGCAGATGAAAGCATTAGTGCTTTAAAATAGTTCTAAAATGTGAGTTAGGGATAGAAACAGCCACTGTCGAAATTTGAATCCGTATAATCCATGTTGAGTGTTGTTAAATACACAAAATGTGAACAATAGTTATAATAAAAATGTTTCCAGACTAAACCGTGTACAGTTACGGTTTATTGAGAAAAACCCTGATATCTCCTTATATTTAAGGTTTTATGGCAAATATTTCATATGGTAGGATGTTTTATGATACAACTGACCTACACATATGCATCAAATGTGATATCTTGAACATTTTTTAAATCACTGCTCCCAAAGGTAAACTGGACCTTTAAGCAGTGGCTGGTATTGGCCCGTGCAAACCACACAACATGAAGCCAAGTATGTGGCTATTACATGAAAGCCATGCACGGTTATCAAACCTGCCAAAAAACACAGCAACACGTACATTCGTGCTACGACATGCAGACACAAAACTGTGATAAGAAAAGAGACAGTGGCCTCATAATTTTGGCAAATGCGTCATCTGAACAAACCTTCATTCATTTGATCCACAACATAACCCTTTAAGTACATATCAAGTCATGATGCCTATGACATTATTAATGCAGAGAAAGTGGCAGCTATATGCAAACTTCCACATACTGTTTAAAATGTTAACAACATGCACATTACGATGACACTGACAGCAATGATTGTACGAACACATTTTTCTCATATGCATGCCCCACTGCATGCATACAATGCACGAACAGGAAGAGTATTGGCTGCACACAGAGAAGGTGACTCTCTGTACTCTCTGCACAAAGTACAGTGTAAGTGCACGAGTAGAAGCTGATGTCGCTTGAAAAGATGACTACCTCTGCACTTACTGCCTAGCGGCAAATGTTTTAACTGCAGTCAATATTTGACTCTATCGTGAACTGGTTAGATAATAATCATTCTGGTAAGGAAATGAAATCCCTGCAGTTATTTATAAGGTTTTACTTATTACATTTAAACATTAGTGAAGGGCCATGGAAGTATTTCAGCCAGATTTGTCCCCACAAAGAGGTTCATGGTTCTGATTAAGCGGTGGAAATAATGTGAAAAATATGTTACACCATGTTTTGTTGCACTTAAGCAGGGTTCCCACTAAAGCAGTTCCAGATTAAACAGGTGAGCACTGTATCACTGACATCATTTCAATCTCTACAATTTCACTTTGACTCTGATAGAGATTATGATACTATATATAGGAAATACTTTACTTTGTAAGATTGTCTGCTCAATTCCATTAAATTTTCATGGCATCTACTCACCCATGATTATTTTATCCTTGGCAAATTCAAGATCCTTCATGTCCACAGACTCCTTGCCTCGCCTGGCTGCTTCCAGCGCTGCCTGGTTGACTAAGTTCTGAAGGTCGGCTCCTTCAGCCAGGAAAAAAGAAAAGATGTAAGTATACTGGGTCAAGATCACAAAAATCTCACTGAACCAGTCACAATAGACCAAGGTCCTATGACAACAAACAAACCAATCAACTGTTGTTGTATACACCATATATTTCACTTGGTTTTTATTTTCACAAATTTTGTGAGTTGGGTGCTATTCGCAAATTGAACAACATAAAAGCATATTAACTCTGATTCTGACATGAATGAGATGTGCTAAGCCTACATTTCTCTGTTCACTAATCTACTCCACAATCTCAAATCTAAACACTTGTGAAATTATCTGGAAATGCTGTTTTGGGGAAAATTAGACTCGACAAATACATGGCATACACAGTATTATCTGGTTATTCAAAAAGTCAATCACGATCTCCCCATACTCAGTTAGCATTACTTGATTTGGGATGGCAATCAACTGTTTACATTGGCTCATCCTAACACCAAGTTTTTAATTATAGATAATGAAAGTTTGTCCATCATGGACCAAACTGATGAGTGTTCATCCCATGTTTAGGACCCTTGCTCATCAACTAAATCCACACACAATTAATGAATCCAGTACACCTGACATTTTAGGATCACATGGTGTTGGCATGGTACAATTAAGACATCTACCCTCTGGGGTAAAACACTGTCATCTTTCTTTTTCCCAAGCAGAGATAAAGTCAAAATTACAAACTCCAACAACAAAAATTCATCACTTCTCATTTTTGTCCCAATAATTTCTTGTTTTCTTCAGACCTGTTCTTGGTATAAGCTATTAAAGAGAAATATGTTTTTGCAAGTTCTCCTCAGCAGATAAATTCTCTGTGCTCAAATATTCTACACTTAAAATTGGTGAAATTTTGTGTATAAAACGAATGCAGAGCTGCTCAGCACCTAGATAACAGAGAATTGCCAATTTGTCTCACTCTCTCAACTTTAACACGTCAGAACTTTTTTTTTTTGTCCAATTTTTTTCCCTACAATTAACTGATTTACTTCTCTAATATTTATGTTTTCGTACATGGCAACATAATATCAATATAGAATGTTGCTTCAATACAAACAAGAGTAATGAAAATGAACAATCACAAAATAAAAGTCAGTCAAGCGATTACTTGCTGAACACAGACTCCCAGTCGAGCCAGACCCGTCAGTCCAAATCGATTGGTATATGAACACAGTATAGAGCTACAAAAAGATAATCAAATGACATTGGGCGAAGTCCTTTAGATTGTTACCTGTGAAGCCAACAGTTCCTCTTGCTAGGGTCTCAACATCCACTTCTATGAAGCAAAACAAAGCAGGGGGAAAAAGAACACATTACATACACAAACAGTGCTGATGATTTTATTGGAGGTTACAAATTTAAGAAAGAGGAGAACTGTTTTTGGTACAGCGAAGAACGTCTAGAAAATTGCTTCTTACAAGTTTATGCCGCACCTTAAATCATTTTTCACAAGTCAAGTTCTGGGATCACCTTGTTAGTTTGAATTACCAACTCTGAATTTCACTACAAATCTTTTGTTGAACAAAGACAATGTGGAATTTAGGTAGTTATATTCATTAAATCTGCTTAAGCTCAGAGAGAAAGTTACAAAATTTGACCAATTTCAGAGGACAAAAACTCCAGTCTTCTGACATGTGCTGCGAGGTTATGAATGTAGCAATCAGAGGCTTTGAAAATGCTGCAGCTGAAACAATTATAAAAACATTGACAACAGAGGATTCATACAACAACAAAATGACCTTATTATATACTAATACTTAATAATACATATCACATCTTCGAGTAAAGATACAAAACTAAACCTCAGAAATGTTATTTCTCCAACCTGATGGGTATTCATGAATACCATCACACATTTAATCACAGATACACAACATGATTCAGAGGTAGGTGTTATGTCCACATTGCAAATATTATGATAACACAATATCCAGATTCTCCTAAAATATCTGTGTGGCTCCTGTATGTTCTCATTGATCTCATTGTGACATAATTCAAAAACTCTTCTTGCAACACCCAAAATGACAGAATTTAAAATGTACCAAAAGTTATAACTGGAATGTTGGGACCACAAAAATTCAAAGATTGAAGCCATACCATCATAATAACTCAAGTTTTACTTTCAACAAACCAAACAGACACATGCCATCTGGTACCATTAGCATACCTGTTGAAACCTTGACCTTTCCTAGGTAGAGGTCAAGAATATCTTGCCGACCTTTGACATCTGGCCGTGGAACCACAACTTTCATGTCGAATCTTCCAGGTCTTGTTAGAGCACTGCAAGGAAGTAGATACGCAAATATTGTCTCCGGGAGTCATGAAAAGACGGCAAGATTCACAAGGCAATGGCACAAATATTGTTTAAAAACTTTTACCATATTCTTTGCAACTTTCCAGAAAAAGGAGAACATTAGAAGCATTTAAGCATCAACCGATTAAAAAGAACATGTCAGATTAAGAAAGGTTGGATGCCTTTCAATGTCAGGTAGGTAGGCTATAAACAATTTGCTTGAATGCAGTTTACACATGAATTTGGAACAATCGTTAATAACATCATTATCCTTTTATCAAGCTGACAGGTATTTTCGTACTTTGTCAACGACAAATCTTGTCCACAGTCTAGCTTCTTTTTTTTTTTAATCCAAAACTGATGATAGCTGTAAAAGACTAGTGTCATGCAGATATTGTTTGGTACATATCAATGCTTGGACCAGAAATTGAACTTGAATTTGAGCAACCTCATTCAAACCTATGCATTTGCAGCAAAAGTGGAATGGAATGGAATGGTAATGGTTTATTTAAAAATTCATTTGCAGCCATGGAGATGGCTGAAGTGCAGAATTTTGTACAATATCATATTTCATTTTATAATAACATACATAATCATACAATCATTCTTCGATTAAAATGTAAAATTACTCAATTATATGTATATAAAAGACACCTGATGACCAAAATATAAAAATTAATCAAAGTATAGAAGATATCACTGAAAAAGGAAAAATGTTGGATTACGGAGTGATGGTCAAGAGTCATAAGAGTTGGAGACAACTTACGGATCGAGGGATTCTGGGAAGTTTGTGGCCGCCAAGACCACGATGCCCTCGTTCTGTTTGAAGCCATCCATCTCAGACAGCAGCTGATTGATGGTCTGCCTGGCGTAAGGGTGGAGTGGTGAGTCCACTCGCTTACCACCAACTGAGTCCAGCTCGTCAATGAATATCAGGCACGGGCTGCTAGCTTTTGCTTCAGCTGTGAAAATCCCAAGAAAAAACCTTTATGAGTGTCTACTACCCCAGCATCATATAAGATTTGGACTAATTTCATTTAAGATGATAAAGATAGCCACTCTTGCAGGAATGGCAACTTCCCATAGCAACAGCCAATCAGGAAGCTGGATTCTTGTCATTACCTTAACAACTGCCATTCCAGCAAAGAGTTGCTATCATATACACTTTTTTTATGAAATAGGGCCCACATAGCTTCATCTTTCTGTATCAACACTATCAGGGTCATAATGTCACTATGAAATTCACACTGCGCACGACCAGACTGCCAAAGGTAATGATGACGGTAAGATGAATTCAACATTAACTGGCCAAATTCACTTCCTACACCCTAATCTCTCCAGGCCAGAACAAACTCATGTCCACATCAACTCTGTCACAGTGTTTAATATTTTAAGCACCCATGCATGCAGCAGGGAGATAAAAGTCAACAAAAATAGCATTGAAATAAATGGAAAAGCAGCAAGGTAGTTGCTTGAAACTCACTAAATATATCTCTGACTCTCTTGGCCCCAGAACCAACAAACATGTTGTCAAAGTCTGAGCCCGACGCATAGAAGAATGGAACATCTGCCTCTCCAGCCACTGCCCTGGCCAGGAGGGTCTTACCGGTCCCAGGGGATCCCTGCAGCAACACTCCTGTAACCAACAAGAAAATAATAGAAGATGCTTAGGTACATCATATCAATAACACAGAGGGAAAGGGAACACATGAAATAGTCTGAAATGGTATACCATGGGTACAGGGAATCACAACCTCTCTGCAATTGCACTTCAATCCTCTGAGTCTGGGAAATCAAGTTCAATAATTTGTTAGCCAACAGCTTGTGTCAATGCTTTGTGAGGGAGTAGGTATGTGTGTGGGTGTGTGGGTATGTGTGTAGTGTCATTGCTGATACTGAATATCTTGCCCTTTAATTGTATTTTTGAGGCAAATATTATCTGGCTAAAAAAGAAAGCAAGTTTTCTTTCAAAAAAAAAAAAGGTTTCAAAAAATTATTATTGACAAAAAGATTTTTTCACAGTGCAACAGGTAAATCAAGTAATTAAATGGTAGTAAGCAGCAGGATGAAGGAGAAACATTACCTTTCGGCAGCTTGCCGCCCAATGCGGTGTACTTGCTAGGGTCCTTCAGGTAATTGACGATATCTTGAAGCTCATTCTTTGCCTCCTCAGCCTACAGAACAATGACAGAGGTAGCCATGAATAAGGGGGTGGGGGGGGGGGGGGGAGACACGAGTCACAATACATGGACATGTTCACATTTTCCTGGTATTATGATTATGCTTCTCAAACTTGGCCACAATATAATTTAAAAGTCAAGACCTACACACGCATAACAGTGTTTGAATTCTTGGATTATGTTGCTTGTTTTCTGAGGTTCTTGGATTGTCATAAAATCGCGGGTAGAAATAATGGCTCTGTAATCTTTGAAATGGAATGTATGATTTCGGTCTATCTCATTCACAGTGGAGAGGCACTAACAAGTTCATCTGAATTTCAAGATTATGTCAAATGTGCCATACTTGACAGATAAGACACAGTCTGAATATGACACCATCTGGTATGTATCAATGAATAAAGTTACCAGCTTTCAAGGAATAGATGATTGACACCTTGCCACTTTTTTCTACACACAACACACAATGCCTCACTGTAGCTTCAAAAAATTTCACAGCAGTTCATTTACCCCTCTGACGTCATCAAATGTGACGTCTGCAACATTCATGCTGTCCACGCTGGAGGTACCAATGATGGACACGCGGGCTGCAGGAGGAGAGAGGGTTAAAAGACATAAGACTTCATGGGCCCATTTTAAAAAGACTTACAAAATACAATTATCCATTCTACTGTGAAAGTGGATATGTTTGCATGAGCAATTTTTCGCGTTTGACCAGGTAAGATGAGTTTCACATGTTTTTAATTCCATGGAAACAAGACATTAACTACAGGAACATAAGTCAAGCAAAAATATTTGTGTGCTTTTATTTTCATGTTACTTTCTGGTTGCGCAAATTGCACGAGAATTTTAACATAGCGAAAACTTCCACTTATACAGTACACCTGTATAGTACCAGGTTAAAAGCACAGCATATATTTCACTGTGAAAGTCTTGAGCTGATGTGCTACCACATGCAAAATCAAGGAGACATAATTAGAAGGCACTAAAGAACGTGACACCAGGACCTGACTCAGATGCTCGTCATATTCATAGCCACAAGAATGACTATGAGTAATTGCTTTACCACATCCACACAGATGGCATGACAGAAAAATTCCCAGTACTGGCATATGACTTACATACAACACAGTCATGCTACACAGACAAGACACAGCTGTCTTTTTATTCCCAACAAATATGACTTACACATGATCAGTTGTAATCAGCCACATGCTGATATTGTACAGACAAATGAAACAACTAAAATCCTTGAGATGCTTGTGACCATTGAACACATGACTTACCAAAGACAGACACCATCTTGACATACAGGTAAGCTAAGACCCCAAAGACGAGGACGGTGGCCCATCCCCGGAACCTGTCTGTCTTCTTGGGCTCCTCCTTGCCCATCATGTAGCCCTCCAAGTAGCCCGTCTTGAAGGAGTCCTTGTCGGCTACCTGGTCCTCGTGGCTCGTCAGGGCATCGTCAAGCTTGTCGCGAAACTTCCTCTCTTTGGTGTCCTTTGAGGACGTAAATTTCTGATGGGAAAAATACAAATCAAATATCAACTTTCACGGTCTTCTTGCATTGCTGTGTTGGTATTGTTGCTCTGAACAGATCTGTCTTGCAATACAGATGTCTGATCTCAAATATTCTCTGTGGGAAAAGTTGAACACTCTAGTACAACAACGGTATTGCATACATGTAATTGCTTTTAGCTTTTAGATATAGCACACAGCACACATCATATCATCATAGGACACTTCAATATCTGCCTGAAGGATAAATATTTTCTATAAAATACTTTATTACATCCAATAATGGCAATTTCGCCATTATTTCTTGTGAAAACACAAGAAAACCTCTCGCTTTCTCACCTTCAGAATGGATGATAAGCCTACGTCTTCCTGGCCAGCTTTCCTGGAGGATAGTGATTTGGCTGTGGCTGCTCTCTTGGTTTTGAAACCTCTCCTCTGCTCTGTTACTGTATACAAAGACATTGGAAATCCATATTGCACCTCAAAAAATATTAAAGAGGTAATTACTCTGATCAATTGCTTTGATCAATTGCATGTGCTGTTTTGGAGGGCAGGGTACTTTATAGTTGCAGAAACTGGTTTTTAACATGTGCTTGCTTCATGTTATGACAGGTTTTTATTGTATATAGCTCAAAGCTTCATCCACAGTATAATGGAGGGTTTAATGCATTTAGAATACTCACACACACACACCCACACACACACAAATGAACATTTCATAATTGAATAAGAAAAACTTAACTAAAGGTTATACAACAAATCTATTTAAATATGGTACGGCATTCATGTTGTAACTAATATTTGTGGTGCTGAAAGTTTCACATTGAAATACTTTAAATAAAAATATGAACAAAAACTTGATCTTAGACAAGAGAGTGTCTTTGCTTACACCATGCCTGTGATGAACACTGGTTTGTCTGGAGGAAACTTTGCAGTAACCGGAGACTTGGTTGTGTTGGCATAGGGTGGGAGAATCTTAGATGCGATGCAGGAAAACCTAGAGCAAAAAAGAGATTACTGTCATTAACAGAAATTAACAGACTGCACCTTACACCAGCACACTGAAGCATAGGTTCACTTTCTAAAACTACACTGCAAGTGTCAGAATCTCTATATGACTTTGCAGTCAAACCGTTCTACTGCAGTATGGCCTATATGTTATCCACAAGGATATGAGAATTTTAGAGGTGGGGCAAAAGGACTGAAATTCTATACAAGTGACCTCAAAATCACATGGCCAAAGCAGCATTCAACAGCAATCTATGTGTGCCACCATTTCAAATAATTTACTGACATTTAGCTCATGACTTTCTTATACAATGCTCAATTTGGTAACATTGGATCTGAACTATTAATCCTTTGTTTCACATTCGCACACCCACCTCAGCATGCCCAGATAGCATTTTTGCTCAAATAGCACCAACCTGTCCAAACCAATTGATAAATTGCCAAATGCTAAAGTACAATGAACGCTTCACTCACGATTCCGTTCCTCTCACATGTAGCTTGCATTGTGTGGTGATTGAATATCAATGTTCCTAATTCGATTTTTTTTAGTACTTTCTAATTTTTGTCACAGTTGTGTGTGAAAAATCAAGCCTCCCAGACCCTTCACAAAATGTAGCTACTGGCCATTTCAGAGAAAAATAATCACAGATGAGATTTGTCATAGAATTTACATCTAAACAAAACTTGGAATTTTCTCTACAACTCTGGTCATTGCACATCCTCCATAAAAGATTCTATAAAAAGTTACACAGATTTAAAACACAGAATGCTTTCCCAAAGTATGCCAGCGTCACAGTCTCAGAAAAATGTGGCACACAGGGAGATTGCATCATGGTGCATAAAGAGTTAAGTACACTGCCATCATGCCCTGATCAAAATGCAACATTTCACCAAGGTAAGTGCCCTTTCATTACTTTTAGCCTGTCCAAGTCCACTCACAATACTGGAGCTTAAAATTGTATCATCAAAGTGTGGTGTGTTGATACATGTATCATCCCATTGCCTTTATGAGAAAAGTTGGCCTCAACATGATGTCCATCCCTGGATGCTAAGACAAACACAAAATAAACAAACAATCAAGAGGTAAGTGATGTGCTCAGTACTATCTCATACAGTCATTACTGTTCACTTGTACACTGTATGTCTCCCCTCCGATCCCCGCCCTGCCCCCACCCACACCAATACCATCGACTCAAGCTATCAACAATTTTCAAGGCACTCTTGAGATATTCACCGTGTCTGTTCTCAAAGAAGGACTCTGCAGAGGTGTAAGACGGTGAATGTACTCTATCCAGTCTCTCTGCTGCTTCATTGATGGTGGGTAGTAACGTCTTCATCCAGTCCTTTGGGAGCATTTGGGCTCCAAGATCTGTCAATTTGAGTGTCACCTGCTCGGGATAAGGGGAGAAATAGACAGACAGACAGACAGACAGAGAAAAAACAGATAAATTTTATATACATAAATGCAGACACAAAAGTACAGAGAGTGAGAGAGACATGCAGATGGGAAGACATGGGGAAAGAGATGGCGGGGACAGAGCAAAAGAGACAAAAGACAGAGGAAGATGGCCATCTCAATAACTGCTGATAAATCTTAGGAACTACATTATGTATTTGTATGCATAACTGAACAAAATGACCTTTGAATTCTTTGTAGCAGCTTTCTAAATCCAGGTTCTTTCTATCATGGGACCCTCCCTGATAGAATATAAAGAAAAAATGCACAGTTATATCTTGAACAATATATACACTTAAGATATTACAACAAGCTTGACACATTTTGATCAAATATCTCTCAATATTATTGGGTTTGGGTTTTTTTTCCTTAGACAAATGAAAACAACAATCTTTTCACATTCCCCTAAACATATGAAATTGTAATGTATCCATTGCTCTCATTCCTTTCACATCTTTTCAGGTGTGGTTAACCATATTTTCCAATCTGATATTATCAAACAAGTTTCTATAAATCATACACTTGTTCATAATTGATACAGGCAAGATCACTAATGTCATTATATTGACAATCTGGAGTGTGCATCCCAATGTCTTTATCTCAAAGTCTTTCAAAGATGAGATTGGTTACTAGGGTAGTTTATCTTCAGCATCAGTTTATCTTCAGTATCCAGCAACTTACATTATACTATGGTATACATGTATGTTCTGCCCTGGTACTGTCAAGGCAACTGAAAAATTTCCAAGGGCACATAACAGAGCAACTTTCACTTACAATTTGTATCATTGTCATTTTATTTCATACAGTAATACTTTGCCCTATTCAACCTTACATTTGAGAGACTGTCTGTGAAATGTGCTTCTCCTTCTGCTTTGCCCGTCTTTGTTGTGGATGATGATGATGATGTTTTCACCGGTGCATGATGACATCTCCTGCCAGCACTGGTTTCTGCGACACCCTTTAGTGAATGAAACGCTGTGACGAGGTGCGGCAACGGTAGCACCAGCTGCTGTAATATTGAGTGAGCACAAAAACAGTCATTGGTTCTGGTTTAATATCAAATATAAAAATAAAATTGTACTGTACATGCAACAGACATTACAAGTGAAAAAAAAAAAAAATCTTGCAGATTCTTGTATCGAAGGCATCCTCATCAGTTCATGCTCTCTCACAAACTGCCAGTTCATCTCTTTGTTTGAAGCAATCCTTTGTGTAGGCAGAGCTGGGATCTGGTATTAAAATTAACATGTACAGTACAATGTAGACTCCATATTGTTCTGGTCCTAGTTGGATGTAGACATTTCTACTGTACTATAGACTGCACTGGCGAATCCAGGGGAAAACGCATCAGGCGCGCGCCATCCTGCCCCCTTTATTTTTTTGTTAAAAAAAAAAAAAAGAACAAGAAAAAATGGATGGGGGGCATGCGCCCCTTTTGATTTGTGTAAAGGCGCTGTCCTCCCCACTCCCCCCTGTATGGAATTCCTGGATTTTACTATTAACCCCTTGTTGTTGAGGATGGGCTGATTTTGCTAACTGTTACAAGTACAACATACAGTTTCCCATTATAGACTTAGACACTTTTGCCAGGCCAGGGTATACTCGGGACCTACCATTCAATCTTATTATAAACTAAAATATCATGAATATGGTGAATGATGATTGAGGATGTCTGTTTTAGACGAGAACAATGATAAATTCTACTTGTAGGCCTACTTGTTTACGTTGTAACGGTTAGTGTTATCGCTCATTTATACACAACTTGTGCAGTATAACACTACCATACAATTTACAAGAGACCTACCCGAACCGACGTGTCACTTGCACGCATGGTAGGCCTAGGCCTACATGTACTTTTTATTCCAGATTCTACAAACAAAATCTACGATGTTTTCTCACGGGGTACCTTCTCTCCTCACCAGCACACGAGGATGACCGCATAGGCCTAAAATACATATAATATATTATGTGTACTAACCTGGGGATTCAATCCACCGATGGAGAACATCGTGTTTCAATTTCTACGTTAGAGACTAAATAAATCAAGATCTCCGAGCCAGTCCGAGGAGGAAGTTTGTAGCTTCGAAGAGCTTGGCTTGACCTTGGTGTTGGCTGTAAACTTAATGCGGACAGCGACTGTGCTGTGTGTGGACTGTTATGACGTGTACGTGCGGGTACGGCCGGGTTCAGCTCAGGCGTCAGCTAAGATTTTGTCTATTTGTTAGTTTTATGTAATTTAACTTGTCTGTTGTGGTGTCCCTCAGAACACAACGGCCATCATGGGCCAGTTGTTTGGCTTTCTTCGCCCCGGTCGGTCGGCGTGCCTTCTTGATTAGCAAGATGACGAAACACTTATCACAGACATAGCATGTTTCGTAAGTCACCGATACCGTACTAAACAGTTGCAGTTACTGCGCTAGCACACTGTACTAGCATTATGCATAATATGCATTCTGTGTGTACTGTGAGATGTTAGCTTTACGTTATCGTGTGTTATGTAGGCAAAACACACGCGGAGTCCGTACTATACGCGCTCGCTAGTACGTGAGTGCTCACTAATCACGTGGACGTTGGTGTAGTGACAGGTGATATCGGTGGCTGTCGATCGCTGTGCTGGCTGCTGGTAATCTGCAATGATGGCTGACAATTGTTTTGCTAAAAATCAAATGCAAAAATACGGATGGATGCAAGGTACGTATACGCCGCCTGTAAATAAACGTTGTATTAACGTAAGCTTCAATGGCGCTTATACTCGCTGCTCGACTCGGCTCTCGCGCAAGGATCGCTTCAGTCCCACACGCTGATAAATATGTGTGGTGAGTATGGATGCTACAGTACAGTGCTGTGCTAGTGCTACATTGTTAGTACCGCCCGGTAGTGGTAGTACCAGTGGGTGATTTCAAGTTCGGTGCTAGTGCTAACAACGTTAGTGCTATCTCAGCACTAGCACCGGTAGTTGGTGCTGAGCTGGGCTCGGTGTTGAATGTGGTCTGCTGAACCGAGCTCCGCCGCGCCGTTTACTTTGTGTTTAATAGCGATTTAGAATCTACGTACTTTTTCCCCATGTTATGACAACACACTAGACTACTCTATGTCACTAACCCGTAGGGATTATCATTTTCTTCATTTCAAGTTCGGTGCTGGTGTTAGCGTTGCTGTGCGAGACCCGGGCCCGTATCCACTTCCATAATAGATGCATGTTTTACGTTAGAAAGATCCGTCTGTCCGGAGGACTCTTTTATATTTTGCCATTAATGCTGTCCTCCGTAGACAGACGGAAGGTACAGTACCCATTGCTGTGGGGATGTTCTTAACCACTGACACTGTCTCTATGGAAAATTGGGTGAGGTACCTCACCCTTCTCGATTGCGTCTAATTCACGTCCCTAGGTCGGCAAATTTAATCTTGTATAGTGAAATCAACTATTCAAGAATACACTACACTCACCAGATTAATGAATAATCCAACATTTTGGTAGAATTTTCAACGTAAAACACACATCAACCAGCCCGTCGCGTCGTCACGTTCAAACTGCAGAAACATACAGTATGAATCTATCTAATGGCCAATCACATGCGAGGTAGTTTCTACGTGTTTTTTTCAATAAAACAAGTACCTCGCATTTGATTGGCTTTACAGATTCAAAATGGCGACTTACAGCTAGCGAACGGTCTTGTATACGGAGGGGATCCGTGAAGCCAGACGCAGTCTCCGCGAACATTCCCCGACGGACAGATACAGACCGATCTTTCGTTCAAGTTTTACGTGTAAAGTCTATGCTAATACAGTGGTTGCCCACGTAACGTACACGAACACTCCACATGCTCCAGACATGGCTATACAGTAGCGCTCACGGTAACCTGTGTCACTCCCGCGTATTCCCGCGTGCTTCGTCGAGTGGATAAATCGGTGTTCGCTTCCGACATACCTGCAGGGATACGCGGGAATACAGCGGGAGTACAACGCAGCGAGACCGCGTGCAATTTATCGTGTGGGAAACACGCCAAAACAGCCCGATGTACGATCAACGCAAGCCCGATGTACGATCAACGCAATGTATGAACAATGCTATGCTTCGCATGGCCGAGTGTGCGATTTGCGCTGTGTTGGCCTACAGGTACATCCTTGCATAGCGCGTGTGCTTGCAGACGAACCAGCGCAGTGACAGTTGCAATTATTTGCAGAGTAAGAAGAAAAGCACGCAAAGAAAGCTGCCTCATTGTAATTTAATTCCACGTGCCAGCACATCGTACTAGTAACTCGCACGGGAGGGATAGGGCCCTGTAAGCAGCGAGGTGAAAGGGACTCGATTCTACCTTCCTGTCAGTCCACTGCACAAAACTGCAAAGCAGTATTACGAATGGAGCGATGTTACAAGCACGTGATTTCCCGAAGTTTTTTTCTAGACTCACAGAGAAATTAAAAAAAAAAAAAAAAAAATCTTTCTTTTCGACTTCGTGCACTCACCTAGTGACATATTTCCTGAGAAGAGTTCTTCTATCTTTGTTAATAAATTCACATCGAACCATGCAATAATTTTCCAGAAAAAAAAAGATTCATCTTTAAACAATAAAATACATATTCTTGTACGGAGAAAACCTTGTGAAGAAATTACTACATGTACGGTATCCGTAAATCGCTACTCATTCTCGGGGAAGTTGCACATCTCTCCCGTACTCAGTGGAGGAGTGTGGGAGAAACGCGGGAGTTACAAAGCACGCGGATACGAGAGTTTACAAAGATCGAACCCTAGGGTGTGAGGGGAAACGCGGGAGTTACAAAACTCGCACCCCTCCCGTACTGAGAGCATGGTGTGCGGGAAACGCGGGAGTTACAAAGCTCGGATAACAAAGATCGTACCCAACCCGTATTAAGAGCAGGGTGTGAGGGAAACGCGGGAGTTACAAAGCTCGCACCCCTCCCATAGTGAGAGCGTGTTGTGCGGGAAACGCGGGAGTTACAAAGTTCGGATAACAAAGATCGTACCCCACCCTATTAAAAGCAGGGTGTTGGAGGGAAACGCGGGAGTTACAAAGCTCGCACCCCTCCCGTACTGACAGCGTGTCGTGTGGGAAACGCGGTAGTTACTATAAAGCTCGTCCCCTGCCGTATTATTTTGTGCCCGTTTACTTTTCTTTTTTTTTTTTAATCAGGTGATGAAACATCGTAGACCAGAAAAATAACAAAAAGCCTTTCTATTTCTTTTCTAATTTATGCACTTTCTCTACTGTTATCTAATCTTTTTCTGTTCTTCTTCTTCTTTTTTCTTCTTCTAATTACTGTCATTACAGTAGGCCTATTAGTATCATCACAACCTTGTTACTATAACCTCTGTAATTTTCTTTTGTGCAAGCAACAAACTATCTTTCTCTATCTTTCGTCTGCATGAGCACCAAGTGTTTTCTTTATTCAAGGGAAAAAGAAAAAAAAAAGCAAAATCACAAGCGTTGCGCTCAATCTACTTCCTTACGTTTATTATTGAGAAACTTAAATACAATGTATATACTATAGCAACGATTGTACTAGAAATGCATATCAGCATCAAAATAAGCCCATTTTCTATTATTCCTTGAGTTACAATAATCTCGCATCCTTTCCTTGCTAACTCTATACCAGAGGAGGGATTACGGGGTAATTTCAAAGTTCGCACTCTCTATTCAGTGGAGTGCGCTTCTGCGGTAAACGCGGGAGCACTAATCTCTCATCCCTCTCGTGATGCTCAGAGGAAGTTGAGGGAATACGCGGGAGTTACAAAGCTCGGATAACAAAGATCGTACCCCACCCGTATCAAGAGCAGGGTGTGAGGGAAACGCGGGGGTTACTATAAAGCTCGTACCCCTGCAGTATTATTTTGTGCCCGTTTTACATTTCTTTTATTTTTTAAATCATGAATCATGTGACGAAACATCGTAGACCAACAGAAAAACAACAAAAATCCTTTCTATTTCTTTTCTAATTTATGCACTTACTCTGTGACACATTTTCTGGGTAAAGTTCTTCAATCTTTGGCAATAAATTCACATTCATACTTTTCTCGAAAAAAAAATGGGTTGCACAATAAAGTTGAGGGAATACGCGGGAGTTACAAAGCTCGGATAACAAAGATCGTACCCCACCCCAGGGTGTGAGGGAAACGCGGGAGTTACAAAGCTTGCACCCCTCCCGTACTGAGAGCGCGTTGTGCGGGAAACGCGGGAGTTACTATAAAGCTCGTACCCCTGCCGTATTATTTTGTGCCCGTTTACATTTCCTTTTTTTGTTTAATCAGGTGATGAAACATCGTAGACCAACAGAGAAATAACAAAAAGCCTTTCTATTTCTTTCATAATTTGTGCACTTGCTCTGTGACACATTTTCTGGGGAAAGTTCTTCAATCTTTGGCAATAAATTCACATTCATACTTTTCTCGAAAAAAAAAAGATTGTGTTGCACAATTAAGCAATGAAATATTCTTGCTCACATTTTCTTCTCTACAGTTATGGTTTAATGAGAAAAATGGCGTTATTTCCTTATAGTTTAGGCTTTATTGAAAAAAAAAAGGTATGGTTGGATGTTTTGTGATACAACTGACTTACACATTTGCACCAAAAAGTGATATCCTGAACATTTTTAAAATCATGATCATCAAATAGATACAGTAAAATGTAATATATGATTTTTGTTTCCTATATCCCTGTTTTCAATTAGATATAATTGCATTTCCTCAATTTCACAAGCTCTGAATCTTTGATCTAACAGTACCATGAATACAAAGTGCCTACATTTTTTTCTTTTCTTTTTTAGTGGCCTAAATCACTTAGCGATAATGGTATATACTATAGTTAACGCATCATGGTGTGATAGAAAATTATTTTCTGGCACGGGGTATATCCCTTTCTCATTTTCGCATGAGTGACATAGCTCGTATCCCCCTCCCATATTGAGAGTAGAGAGTGCCCCTCCCCCAACTGATACTTCATAAGTGATATCCAGAGTGTGTGATTACACGAGTGACGAGGTTCGTATCCCGCCCGTATTGAAAGTAGGGTGTGCAGGATTACGCGGGAACTTCAAAGCTGATTACCCCTCCTGTATCGAGAGAAGGGGCGCGGGAATACGCGGGAGAAACAAAGGTCGTCAACTTGCCTGTATTGTGATTACAAAATGCGGGAGCACGCGGGAGCTTCAAGGGTCATTACCCGTCCCCTCCCTTATTGAGAGTTAAACAGGGAGAGCGGGACTACGCGGGAGCTACTACCTTTCTTCTCATTTACATGACCACTTTCAGTGTTAATGCCTTCACAGACCACAGGCAGTTATTGAAATTATATAATAGGCATGCTTTATTTTCACTTAAAATGCTCCTCACTTTCACGAAGAGTTTGTCGGTATTTATCCTCACTTCCTTGACAGAATGCTTGCCCTTCCCATGTCCATCGACAAGCTCCGGATCTTAAATGCATATGTTAAATATATTCTGATGAACGCTATTAACGAAAGCTTACCTCTCTGCCACGACACGGAGTGATCATGCATTTCTTCATCTGGCGGCAAAATATTACATACGGTGAATATCCAAATGATGGCTGTACACCCGGGAACTTGAGTCGTAACGTGGCAAGCAAAATCCTCGACGTTGTTGCAATATCAAGTGTATATTGTAGATTTCATTGACATCCAATGAAGTGAAAAGGGAAAACTTGTCACATAGTTTCATAACCTTACTAAGTGTTCATCACACGCAGACGAAGAAAAATTTGTCAAGGCAAACCTATGGTTTCACTATGCGTTCACTTTTTGAATTGTATTCAAATAATCTATTCTGTACTATCCTTAATCTGATCAATCTTGCTGCTCTTCTCTGCGTCTTCTAGTATCATCGTAACTTCGTTTCTTTTACCTCTTTAATGTCCTTTCCGATAGGCGATAAGGCAACTGTCTTCTCTATATTTCCTCTGAGCACCAAATGGTTTCATCAGTCAAAAGAAAAGAAAAAGAGGAAGACAAACAGCGAGGAGCTCGATACGCAATTTATATACATTCTTCGTAGAATATTCATGTTTTGGCAGGATATTGGTCCTGGCAATCACTATAATGTCTATTTCATGTATTTATGAACTGTGCATTCTTTTCTTCAAACCCACCAGTTATCAAACTCATTTTCTTTACTGGAGTAACAGTAACAGTAATGTCGCATCCTCCCCTTGTTAAGACAGGATACAGAGGGGCAATTTCAAAGTTCGCACTCTCTATTCAATGGAGTGCTCTTCTGCGGTAAACGCGGGAGCACAACACTGATCTCAGACTCCTTTCATGATGTTCAGAGGCTTAAATGTTAAAGGAATACGCGGAAAGTGCTACCAGCTCCACAATACTTTGGGTGCTGAGGATTACGCGGAAGACACAAAAGCTTGCACGTATACCCCTTCCATATTCCTCGGAGCGAACGCGGGAATCGCGGGAGCTACAAATCTCGACTCCTCCCGCGTTCACAGGAGGTTCTGAGCAAATACAAGCATACACAAATCCATTCCAGAATTTTATTTTCTGTTACATTTAGTCCTATCCATGGCCACATTTTTTCGGGATTGTGGTACCGGGAATTTTATATTGTACTTCTTCCCATCCACAAGCTTTGGTTCTACTAATCATTTTTTTTTTCCGGAAACTTTTTTTTTCATAGTATACATGTAATATGGCAAACCTGTAAATCCATCAACAGATTACAAGTAGTTTTTGATTTGATCTGCATTTTGATAACAGTAGTTACAAAAATCCATGGGAAGAGGGAAACTTGTCAAATGCATAGTATTCAGCATCCACCTTAAACAAACAAATGCGTTCATCTTTCGAACCTTATACTTACATCTTTACACCTGTTATCTAATCAGTCTTTTTCTGTTCTTCTTCTTCTTCTTCTTCTTCTTCTTCTTCTTCTTCTTCTTCTTCTATACTGTCATTCGTATCATCACAACAACCTTGTTACTATGATTATAACCTCTGTAATTTTCTTTTAGACAAGCAGCAAACTGTCTTTCGCTATCTTTCCTCTGCATGAGCACCACGTGTTTTCATTATTCAAGAGAAAAAATCACAAGCGTTGCACTCTTAATCAATACTTTCTTGACAGAGTATTTGTTATGGCCGATTTTGGTCCGGGTCATCAGTAATGAACATGGGAACCATTTTTCAAACTCACCAACTTAAGATCTATATAGACATGAAGCAGAGAGGCGGAACTGCTTGAATTGATGCACTATAAACTATGGGTATATACGGTTATATTTACTTGAGAAACTTTAGTATAATATAGCAACGACTGTAGACATGCATATCAGCATCAAAGTAGGTCTATTTTCTATTATTTCTGGACTTAAATAATCTCGCATCTTGTACTTGTTAAGACTATTATATTACACAGAAGAGGAGGGATTACGGGGTAATTTCAAAGTTCGCGCTCTCTATTCAGTGGAGTGCGGTAAACGCGGGAGCACTAATCTCTTATCCCTCTCGTGATGCTCAGAGGAAGCTGAGGGAATACGCGGGAGGTACAAAAGCTTGCATGCCTTCCGTGTTCACTGGAGCGTACGCGGGAATCGCGGGAGCTACAAAGTTTAATCTCGACTCCTCCCGTGTTCACAGGAGGTTCAGCGTGAATGCAAGCTTACACAAATCCATTCCAGAACATACTTTTTTTGTTTTTGTTACATAGGTCCTGCATGGCCACATTTTTCGGGATTGTCGTACCAGAAATGTTATACTGTACTTCTTCAAATCCACAAGCTCCGGTTCTTAATAAAATAATAAATAATCAAATATGAAATTTTATACAATGTATAAATATATACATTTTTCGGAAACGTATATAGTAATAAAAGATGGCAAATTAATCCCTCGAAACATCACAAGTCTTTGTTTTTATCTTTTAGTTTGATAACAGTAGTAACAAAAATCCATGGTTAGAGGGAAACTTATCAAATCACTCAGCAATATTATTCAGCGTTCACCCAATAAACAAAATAGCATGCGTTCACCTTTTGAACTGTATATACTCACGATTATTTACACCCGTTATCTAATCAAATATTTCTCTGTTCTCTTCTTCTACTTGTTACTGTCATTAGTATTATCATAACAACTTTGTTACTATTAACCTCTATAATTTTCTTTTGGACAAGCAACAAACTAACTGTCTTTCTCTATCTTTCCTCTGCATGAGCACCACGTGTTTTCATTCTTCAAGAGAAAAATAATCACAAGCGTTGCACTTAACCAATACTAGTCTTTCTTGGCAGAGATTTGTTATGGCCGATTTTGGACCGGGTCATCAGTATAATGAACATGGGAACCATTTTCTTCAAACTCACCAGCTTGAGATCTTTTACAGACATGAAGTATATTGGGAGGCGGAACAATTAGAATTAACGCATATTTTATTTGAGAAACTTCAGTATATTATAGCAACGACTGTACCAGTCTTGCATAATCAGCAGCAAAGTAGCTATAGTATAGGCCTATTTTCTTTTATTTCTGGAGTTAAACTTAATAATCTCGCATCTTTTACTTGTAAAGACTATTATACAGAAGAGGAGGGATTACGGGGTAATTTCAAAGTTCGCGCTCTCTATTCAGTGGAGTGCGGTAAACGCGGGAGCACTTATCTCTCACCCCTCTCGTGACGCTTAAAGGAAGTTGAAGGAATGCACGTACCGGAGGTACAAAGATTGCATCCCTTCCGTGTTCATTGGAGCGTACGCGGGAATCGCGGGAGCTACAAATCTCGACTCCTCCCGCGTTCACAGCAGGTTCAGCGTGAATACAAACTTACACAAATCCATTCCAGAATATTATTTATTTATTTATTTTTTTAACACTCGTCCTGCTTGACCACAAGTTATTTTCAGGATTGTCGTACCGGAAATTTTATACTGTACTTCTTCAAATCCACCAGCTCTGGTTCATAATCAAATATTATACATTTTTTTTTTCCGTACACGTTTTTTCTTCTATATATCAGATGGCAAATAAATCCCTAAAAACATTACAAGTCCTTGTATCATTCATTTTGATAACAGCAGTAACAAAAATCCATGGTAAGAGGGAAATTTATCAAATCATATAGAGTATTCAGCATTCACCTTAAAGGACAAGTTCACCTTCATAGACATGTGAGTTGAGTGAATGCAGCAATATTAGTAGAACACATCAGTGAGAGTTTGAGCAAAATCGGACAATCCGTTCAAAAGTTATGAATTTTTGAAGTTTCTGCTCAGTCACGGCTGGATGAAAAGACTACTATAGCTTGTGATGTCACATGAGTACAACGATATAAAGAAAGAATAAAGAAAATTCAACACATTTCCATTTTTCTCCCATAACAAAAGAACACTCAACTTCTCTCTTTCAGAAGGCAGGGGGAATAATATTACCCTTAACATACGTCAGTAGCAAGTCGAAGAACTGTGCACTTTATTCAAAAAGTAAAGTTTTGTGAAATTCTCCTTTTATTTTCCTTATATAGTTGTACGCATGTGACATCATACACTGTAGTAGTCTTCTCTTCCAGCAGTGACTGCGCAGATACTTAAAATATTCATAACTTTTGAACGGATTGTCCAATTTTCCTCAAACTTTCACTGATGTGTTCTACTAATATTGCTGCATTCTCTCAATCCTTATGTATATAAAGGTGGACTTGTCCTTTAAAAACAAACAAATACGTTCATCTTTCGTACTGTACTCACATATAAATACACCAATCATCTTACCAATCTTTTTCTGTTCTTCGTCTTCTACTTATTACTGTCATTATTACTAATATCATAATAACTTTGTTACTACAGTATAACCTCTATAATTTTCTTTTAGACAAGCAACAAACTGGTATCTGTCCTCTGCATGAGCACCAAGTGTTTTCATTATTTAAAGAAAAATATCAAAATCACAAGCGTTGCCCTCTACTTTCTTGACAAAGTATTTGTTATGGCCAATTTTGCTCAGGGCCATCACTAGGTAGTAATGAACTTGGAACCATTTTCTTCAAACCCGCTCCAGCTAGAGATCTTAGACTTGAAGCAGGGAGGCGGAATTGCTTGAATTAACGCACTATCAATCTATGGGTATATACGGTTAATACATACATGTATTTGAGAAACTTAAGTATACTATAGCAACGACTGCATAAGACATGCATATCAGCATCAAAGTAGGCCTATTTTCTATAGTTGAGTTACAATAGTCTCGCATCCTTCACTTGTTAACTCTATACCAGAGGAGGGATTACGGGGTAATTTCAAAGTTCGCACTCTCTATTCAGTGGAGTGCGCTTCTGCGGTAAACGCGGGAGCACTAATCTCTCATCCCTCTCGTGCGTGATGCTCAGAGGAAGTTGAGGGAATACACGGGAGGTACAAAAGCTTGCACCCCTTCCGTGATCATTGGAGCGTACGCGGGAATCGCGGGAGCTACAAATCTCGACTCCTCCCGTTTTCACAGCAGGTTCAGCGTGAATACAACCTTTTATACACAAATCCATTCCAGAATATTTTTTATTTTTATTTTTCATTTTTAACACTGGTCCTGCTTGGCCACGATTTTCAGGATTGTCGTACCAGAAATTGTATACTGTACTTCTTCAAATCCACCAGCTCTGGTTCATAATCAAATAATTGAGGCAATTTTGTTTTCCGTACACGTTTTTTCTTCTAGTAATATCAGATGGCAAATAAATCCCTAAAACATTACAAGTCCTTGTATAAGTTTTGATAACAGCAGTAACAAAAATCCATGGTAAGAGGGAAATTTATCAAATCATATAGAGTATTCAGCATTCACCTTAAAAACAAACAAATACGTTCATCTTTCGTACTGTACTCACATATAAATACACCAATCATCTATTCTTATCAATCTTTTTCTGTTCTTCGTCTTCTACTTATTACTGTCATTATTACTACTATCATAATAACTCTGTTACCATAACCTCTATAATTTTCTTTTAGACAAGCAACAAACTGGTATAACTGTCTTTATCTATCTGTCCTCTACATGAGCACCAAGTGTTTTCATTATTTAAAGAAAAAAATATCAAAATCACAAGCGTTGCCCTCTACTTTCTTGACAAAGTATTTGTTATGGCCAATTTTGCTCAGGGCCATCACTATAGGTAGTACCGGTAATGAACTTGGAACCATTTTATTCAAATCCGCACCAGCTAGAGATCTTAGACTTGAAGCAGGGAGGCGGAATTGCTTGAATTAACGCACTATATAATCTATGGGTATGGTTATATTTGAGAAACTTAAGTATACTATAGCAACGACTGTACTAGACATGCATATCAGCATCAAAGTAGGCCTATTTTCTATAGTTGAGTTACAATAGTCTCGCATCCTTCACTTGCGAACTCTATACCAGAGGAGGGATTACGGGGTAATTTCAAAGTTCGCACTCTCTATTCAGTGGAGTGCGGTAAACGCGGGAGCACTAATCTCTCATCCCTCTCGTGATGCTCAGAGGAAGTTGAGGGAATACGCGGGAGGTACAAAAGCTTGCACCCCTTCCGTGCTCATTGGAGCGTGCGCGGGAATCGCGGGAGCTACAAATCTCGACTCCTCCCGTGTTCACAGCAGGTTCAGCGTGAATACAACCTTACACAAATCCATTCCAGAATATTTTTTATTTTTATTTTTTATTTTTAACACTGGTCCTGCTTGGCCACAATTTTTCAGGATTGTCGTACCAGAAATGGTATACTGTACTTCTTCAAATCCACCAGCTCTGGTTCATAATCAAATATTGAGGCAATTTTGTTTTCCGTACACGTTTTTTCTTCTAGTAATATCTGATGGCAAATAAATCCCTAAAATATTACAAGTCCTTGTATTATTCATTTTGATAACAGCAGTAACAAAAATCCATGGTAAGAGGGAAATTTATCAAATCATTAGAGTATTCAGCATTCACCTTAAAAACAAACAGATACGTTCATCTTTCGTACTGTACTCACATATAAATACACCAATCATCTATTCTTATCAATCTTTTTCTGTTCTTCGTCTTCTACTTATTACTGTCATTATTACTACTATCATAATAACTCTGTTACCATAACCTCTATAATTTTCTTTTAGACAAGCAACAAACTGGTATAACTGTCTTTATCTATCTGTCCTCTACATGAGCACCAAGTGTTTTCATTATTTAAAGAAAAAAAATATCAAAATCACAAGCGTTGCCCTCTACTTTCTTGACAAAGTATTTGTTATGGCCAATTTTGCTCAGGGCCATCACTATAGGTAGTACCGGTAATGAACTTGGAACCATTTTCTTCAAATCCGCACCAGCTAGAGATCTTAGACTTGAAGCAGGGAGGCGGAATTGCTTGAATTAACGCACTATATAATCTATGGGTATGGTTATATTTGAGAAACTTAAGTATACTATAGCAACGACTGTACTAGACATGCATATCAGCATCAAAGTAGGCCTATTTTCTATAGTTGAGTTACAATAGTCTCGCATCCTTCACTTGTTAACTCTATACCAGAGGAGGGATTACGGGGTAATTTCAAAGTTCGCACTCTCTATTCAGTGGAGTGCGCTTCTGCGGTAAACGCGGGAGCACTAATCTCTCATCCCTCTCGTGATGCTCAGAGGAAGTTGAGGGAATACGCGGGAGGTACAAAAGCTTGCACCCCTTCCGTGCTCATTGGAGCGTACGCGGGAATCGCGGGAGCTACAAATCTCGACTCCTCCCGTGTTCACAGCAGGTTCAGCGTGAATACAACCTTACACAAATCCATTCCAGAATATTTTTTATTTTTATTTTTTATTTTTAACACTGGTCCTGCTTGGCCACGATTTTCAGGATTGTCGTACCAGAAATTTTATACTGTACTTCTTCAAATCCACCAGCTCTGGTTCATAATCAAATAATTGAGGCAATTTTGTTTTCCGTACACGTTTTTTCTTCTAGTAATATATGATGGCAAATAAATCCCTAAAATATTACAAGTCCTTGTATTATTCATTTTGATAACAGCAGTAACATAAATCCATGGTCAGTAAAGAGGGAAATTTATCAAATCATTAGAGTATTCAGCATTCACCTTAAAAACAAACAAATACGTTCATCTTTCGTACTGTACTCACATATAAATACACCAATCATCTATTCTTATCAATCTTTTTCTGTTCTTCGTCTTCTACTTATTACTGTCATTATTACTACTATCATAATAACTCTGTTACCATAACCTCTATAATTTTCTTTTAGACAAGCAACAAACTGGTATAACTGTCTTTATCTATCTGTCCTCTACATGAGCACCAAGTGTTTTCATTATTTAAAGAAAAAAATATCAAAATCACAAGCGTTGCCCTCTACTTTCTTGACAAAGTATTTGTTATGGCCAATTTTGCTCAGGGCCATCACTATAGGTAGTATAACCGGTAATGAACTTGGAACCATTTTCTTCAAATCCGCACCAGCTAGAGATCTTAGACTTGAAGCAGGGAGGCGGAATTGCTTGAATTAACGCACTATATAATCTATGGGTATGGTTATATTTGAGAAACTTAAGTATACTATAGCAACGACTGTACTAGACATGCATATCAGCATCAAAGTAGGCCTATTTTCTATAGTTGAGTTACAATAGTCTGGCATCCTTCACTTGTTAACTCTATACCAGAGGAGGGATTACGGGGTAATTTCAAAGTTCGCACTCTCTATTCAGCGGAGTGCGCTTCTGCGGTAAACGCGGGAGCACTAATCTCTCATCCCTCTCGTGCGTGATGCTCAGAGGAAGTTGAGGGAATACGCGGGAGGTACAAAAGCTTGCACCCCTTCCGTGTTCATTGGAGCGTGCGCGGGAATCGCGGGAGCTACAAATCTCGACTCCTCCCGTGTTCACAGCAGGTTCAGCGTGAATACAACCTTACACAAATCCATTCCAGAATATTTTTTATTTTTATTTTTTATTTTAACACTGGTCCTGCTTGGCCACAATTTTTCAGGATTGTCGTACCAGAAATGGTATACTGTACTTCTTCAAATCCACCAGCTCTGGTTCATAATCAAATAATTGAGGCAATTTTGTTTTCCGTACACGTTTTTTTCTTCTAGTAATATATGATGGCAAATAAATCCCTAAAATATTACAAGTCCTTGTATTATTCATTTTGATAACAGCAGTAACAAAAATCCATGGTAAGAGGGAAATTTATCAAATCATTAGAGTATTCAGCATTCACCTTAAAAACAAACAAATACGTTCATCTTTCGTACTGTACTCACATATAAATACACCAATCATCTATTCTAATATCAATCTTTTTCTGTTCTTCGTCTTCTACTTATTACTGTCATTATTACTACTATCATAATAACTCTGTTACCATAACCTCTATAATTTTCTTTTAGACAAGCAACAAACTGGTATAACTGTCTTTATCTATCTGTCCTCTACATGAGCACCAAGTGTTTTCATTATTTAAAGAAAAAAAATATCAAAATCACAAGCGTTGCCCTCTACTTTCTTGACAAAGTATTTGTTATGGCCAATTTTGCTCAGGGCCATCACTATAGCTATAGGTAGTACCGGTAATGAACTTGGAACCATTTTCTTCAAATCCGCACCAGCTAGAGATCTTAGACTTGAAGCAGGGAGGCGGAATTGCTTGAATTAACGCACTATATAATCTATGGGTATGGTTATATTTGAGAAACTTAAGTATACTATAGCAATGACTGTACTAGACATGCATATCAGCATCAAAGTAGGCCTATTTTCTATTATTTATTGAGTTACAATAATCTCGCATCCTTCCCTTACTCTATACCAGAGGAGGGATTACGGGGTAATTAAGTTCGCGCTCTCTTTTCAGTGGAAAGCGCTTCTGCGGTAAACGCGGGAGCACTAATCTCTCATCCCTCTCGTGATATTCAGAGGAAGTTGAGGGAATACGCGGGAGGTACAAAAGCTTGCATGCCTTCCGTGTTCATTGGGGCGAACGCGGGAATCGCGGGAGCTACAAATTTCAACTCCCCTGCGTGTTCACGGGAAGTTCTGAGCGAATACACTAGTCAGGAGGTAAAATCGAGACTTGTCAAATCATATGAAGATGAGAGTTCACAAATGCGTTTATTTTTCGAATCGTATTACATCGTCTGTGTCTACTCTTTGCCTCCTCTTGTAATCATAATTTTTATTGTCTCCTCTCATTTTGCAAGGGGTCTGTGCCGTCCATTTACTCACTTCACAAAAGCTAATTCCAATAATCATTTATGTCATTCATGACATCATAATTTTCTTTTAGCTCTATAATTTCCTTACGGATATTTCTAAGCGATACGACAGTTGTTTTCTAGCTCTATTTTTCATATGAGCACGGTATGGTTCCTAACTTTTCATATAACTTCAGCAAATTTAATAAACAAACAGTGCAACGGGCCGCAGGGCGCTCAACAAATTGTCGATCGCGCGTGCCAGCTGTTGTGATCGCATTTTTCTCGACAGGTTGTGAGTATCAATGACATTTCGGGGAATACACGTTCTTTAGGGGCTACACGTGTTTTCATGGTTCTCTGCTAAACTTTATTCTCTGACGTTCGTGGCATAAAGTTACGGCAAATATATAAGCCAGAAGTAAAGCAAACAAATGGAAATTTAAAAAAAAAAATCTTTCTCGTACGTTGCCTTACGCTGTGACAGGGAATTAACAGCTGATACGAACTAGCACAGGCTTATTAGCCCATGCGGTACCAGAAACACATGGAAGGCAATATCATTATTTTATTATCATTATTATTATTATTATTATTATTATTATTATTATTATTTTTGGTACTGCCAACCAATCGACTCGGCGGTCATAAGTTCGACAGCACGGTCGGAGAACTAGATGTGAGACACAGGTGCGTAAGTTACCAGTGGGCCTACAAACTGTACTTTACGTACCTACAGGAATACTGTAGGCCTACTACTATCGCAAAAAACACATCGTGCTGTTTTCATGGGACTGGAAATCAATTCGACGTTCTGCACAAACTGTCATGTTGCATTGATTCTTGCCGTTCGATGCCTCCTCGGGACTCGCTCGAAATGAGAAGGTAACGATATTATACCGTTGCGTTCGTGGTCCAATGCGAATGTCTTCTAGTCTTTAATGATATGTAGCATAAATTAAATTTTACTTGGGTTTTGCTGGGATTGATTCCACATTTGTTTTTCAATGTACCGAATTGTACAAGTTTTGTACTGTGATTACGCCACTCGTAACACATACAGTGCACATTGCGTCGTCAGGAACAGCACTACAAGCACAATGTTGAATCGCGCGCTGCTAGCTGTGCTGTGCACAGTGTGCATGCATGCTGCAATCGCGATCGTACAACTCGCACTCGCTCGTGTGGGCGGGAGTTCCCTGTACTGTGTGCGGTATTGTCGCGATTTTTGGCGCCGCACACATCGTCCACGGACTTGCGAAAATTCTGCATGACAGAGCGCGGGAGTACGCGGGAGGACGCGGGCATACGCGGTAATCGCGGGAGTGACACGGACCCCCACAGGTTACCGCGAGCGGGACTGTATACAACAGAGCCTGGGAGCAAAATTAAGATAGCTGTATTTTGGGGAATGGATGAAATTTGTGGCATTTTAATCCGTCTTCCTTACTATATGTCTTAAACTAAGCAGTTTTGGCTACATCTTTTAATATTTGACTGTAATCACGAGCCATCACTTTTTTCGTTGTGCAATTCCATTTTCAAATTCCATTTTCCCAGGCCCAGCAGCAGCCAACACTCAACAGCCAGATACGAACATTGAGAGTGAAAGGTCTAGCCAGCGTCATTCGGTGGAATTTTGTGATACTATCGTCTGAGGATGACAGACAAACTAGGTCTAACGTTAGAATTAGATCCACATGCACAGCCGGCCAGACACGTCGACACAGAATCGATGAAAGTTCAACTTGACTTGAGTTTGCCCTATACATGTAGTACATGTATAAGTTACCCTGGGGCGCTCCTAGCTTCACACAGTTATACTGTGGGAGCACCCGGAGTCAACAGAGTGGTGTCTCTGTATGATGAAAAAAGTATCACAAATTTAAAGGGACTGTACAGTACTTGTGGAGGTGGGGATTCATGTTTTGAACATTCCTAAGTGAGATAATGAGAAACCTCTTATATTTCATAAGAGGTTTCTCATGTAATTTTAAGAAGGAACCATCACTTGTTTGATGAAAATTGGTTTTCAAATGGCTGAGATATCTAAAAAAGTGTTAATAATAAAGGTGACAGGCCACGCCTTTTATTAGGATCTCTTTGTTTCACCTTGTTTTTGGATATCTCAGCCATTCCAAAACCGATTTTCATCAAATAAACTTTTGATACCCCTTAGAATTGCATGCTCTTTGACATCTCATAGAGTGGTTTCTGAATATCTCGCAAAACGTTAAATGCTAAATCCTCACCTTGACCAGAACTGTACACACCCTTTAAGTGCATCTACAAGTGTCCTATTTTACCAGCAAATGGTGTACTTTTATACTATTAACTTTTAAACTGCAAATGGTAAATTATGCCTGCGCTATATTTTATATATTCATGTATAAATGTATAGGATATGAAGATTTTATGTTATTGTGACATGAAATGATGAGATGCTGTATTGTGTTCACTATTGAATGTCATTCTCACAGGGAAAGGCCTAGGAAGAACTGAATCAGGGATAACTGATGCCATCAAACCAAAACTTAAGTTCGACACTGCAGGGGTAAGTAAAATATAGGAGAGGTAATAACCTGAATGCATGTGTAGTCTGGATACTAGTAATGTACACTCTGAACCTTGCTTGCTGCACCTTTTCTTCTTCTTTTCTTGTGGGCAATAATGTGCATAGCACTGTTAGCAGTCTCTTTTCTTCAAAAAAGAAAAGAAAGAAAAGAACAAGGAAAAGTAGAAATTACGCGGTGCGTAATATATGTCTCCGCCGGAAGTAGCATTTTGTAGCAAAATGTACAATATAGGTATAAAATCAAGGTCAAAGGTCAAAGAAGTCAAAGGTCAAAATTCTGTGTAGAAGTTTTGAAGCCCTCACCTAGTGCCATCACATAAAGCAAACGGAATCAAAATCGGGTTAGAAATGGCGAAGGAGTAGCATTTTGTAGCAAAATGTACAATACAGATCAAAAATCAAGGTCAAAGGTCAAAATTCTGTGTAGAAGTTTTGAAGCCCTCGCCTTGTGTCATCACATAAAGCAAAGGGAATCGAAATCGGGTTAGAAATGGGGAAGGAGTAGCATTTTGTAGCCAATGTACAATATAGGTCAAAAATCAAGGTCAAAGGTCAAAGAAGTCAAAGGTCAAAATTCTGTGTAGAAATTTTGAAGCCCTCACCTAGTGCCATCACATAAAGCAAACGGAAGTGAAATCGGGTTAGAAATGGCGAAGGAGTAGCATTTTGTAGCAAAATGTACAATACAGGTCAAAAATCAAGGTCAAAGGTCAAAGAAGTCAAAGGTCAAAATTCTGTGTAGAAGTTTTGAAGCCCTTACCTAGTGCCATCACATAAAGCAAACGGAATCGAAATCAGGTTAGAAATGGCGAAGGAGTAGCATTTTGTAGCAAAATGTACAATATAGGTCAAAGGTCAAGGTCAAAGGTCACAACTGAAATTCTGTGTAGAAGTTTGAAAGCTCCCATGTAGTGCTATCATATAAAGCAAACAGAATCAAAATTGGCTCATAAATGACAGAGAAGTAGCAAATTGAAGATTTTGATCACACACGGACACACACACGGACAGACGGACAGACAGACACACGGACACACACACGTACGGAGCCCATTTCATAGTCCCCTGCTCGAACTCGTTCTGCGGGGACAAAAAGTAAACCAGGGAAAGAATTAAACAAGTCCCTTCTTGTTGTTGCCAAATAGAAGAGAAAGCATGATTTAATTTGTTGGTAGAAATACCAATCTATACACCTTGGGTTCTGTTTACCTTTGGGAGCAGTGATTTAAAAAATGTTCAAGGTATCACATTTGATGCATACAGTGTATGTGAAAGTCTGTTGTATCGCAAAACGCCCTACCATATAAAATTTCTGCAGTAAAACCTAAAATATAGGGAGATATCAGTATTTTTCTTAATAAACCATAACTGTAGATGGTTTAGTCTGGAAACATTTTTATTATATCTATTGTTCACATTTTTTTTATTTAACAGTACTTAACATTGATTATACAGATTCAATTTTTTACAGCAGTTGTTTCTATCCCTAATTCACATTTTAGAACTATTTCAAAGCACTTATGCTAGGTTTTTGTTTCATCTGCAAATGGTAAATTATGCCTTTAACTGGTATTAAGGCATCATACATTTGCCTTATCCATGGTGGTATACTGTGTTTTCTTCATGCAGATGGGACACAATGCAGGGGAGCAATTCTCTTTCCACTGGTGGGATCATGTCTTCAATTCAGCAGCCAAGAACATCTCTGTCGAAAACAGTGAGGTAAAGTAATGCGCTTTGGTACTACACTGTAGTTTGATCTCTTTCAGGATGAGAAGCTGTGGCATGTTCAATCGTTGGCTCATTCCCAATGTCGAATGGCTTGCCATTGAAGAAATTAGCTGAAAGACCATACAAACCAGAGGTATGTTTTCTGTTGACCTACTCATTTTGGGGTTGGGGTCAAAACAAAACTGAGACTAGCATCAGTACCATCATTAAAAGGACTTATCTAAATGGGAGCAACTGTTGTAGGAGCAAATGTCATAGAACCCACTAGAGGAGACGTCACTGCAACTTGTGCGACTCAAAAGACCAAGAAATGGCTTGCACGTTCACCAAGAAGGCGACTCCAGGGCGATGTCAGAGATGTTTCCAAACAACATTACAACCCAGAAGTCGTAAGGACATCACTGCGACATCTCTAGATGTCTTCTCTCTGCAACGTCTCCACTTTGCCGCTGATAGGTTACCATAGGTCTCTGCGAGGTGGCAGTGCCAGGTCACCACCTAGTATCCAAGTCGGTGGGATGCCCACTTTAGTTTGGCTAGAAAGTAAACATCCAAGCTGGACTGACATCAGTCTCCAGTCAGCATGATTCATTCTTCTCCATCAAGTCTGCCACATTTTAAAGAATAGATGGCATGCAGCAAAAGTGAACAACAAATGGTATCATAATGATTGTGTAAGATTAATGAACAGCTATACAATGTACTGCTCAGGTTCTGCATTTTGGTGGTGCATACTTTTGACCCATCTAAACTACCAGTAAGTAGCACATGCTGAGTTTGTACTGTGTGTACACTCTTCAGCAGATCCTCTTTCTCTTTCCCTTTTTGTCCCAATTATTCATTTCATGAGCACATACTCATTCTTTCTAACCCTAATGCAGGAAGGCGTGAAGGTCAGCTCAAAAGGAAACAAGGACGACCTCATATCAAACAAGCGAAAGACAGCAAAAGTCAAAGCAAAGTCTCTTCTTTATGGATCTTTTGTGAAGGTGCGTGACAACATTTACTCACTTTGTACACATTTGTGCCAAACAGCTTGATAAGATATAAGCCTGATGAAAAAATGCCAAGCATAAATTACTTATGAATTGAGTTCTTCTGACAAATCTAAGTGTCCCAGGAGGGATTACAAATTATCCCATTTTGTTTCCCAAAACCTACCATATATGTGAACCAAACTGTTGAGCAAAGACAGAGGGCCCTGTTTCATAAAGCTGTTCATAAAGTTACGAACAACTTACGAGCGACTGGTGATCAGTTCTGATGTGCTATACTTATAAGAATTTCCATAATTCAGCACAAGAACTGATCACCAGTCGCTCGTAAGTTTGTTCGTAACTTTACGAACAGCTTTTTGAAACACCCCCGCCCTCCCCCCGTTCTATTCTATTTGTTACATTGCAGCTTTTAAAGAAATTTTGCCCTGTAAAAAAACAAAACAAAAAATATATATGTATAAGTTAGGATAATAAAAAGAAATGCATTGCAAATACAGTGGGAGTGTCTCTGTACATATAGCAGGACAAGGTCTTAATGACTACATTTCTTGAATTCCAGAGCATTTGAATATATATCCTCTCTTCCCTCTTCTTCGATTGTTATCATGTTACTCAATTATTACCAGCTTTGACTAGATAAATTTTGTGGTATATTCATACAGCATGTAGCCATAGATATGTAATCAAGGTTTCCCTTTCTGATGTTGTTCCATTATGTGAACTGGCTGTAATAGGAACCACCTTATAGAGCCATCAATTGATTTATATTTGGAATGTATAGTGCAATTCTTCTTCTTTTTTTCCCCCTTAGTTTTTATTTAGCATGCTTAGTATGTGCACCTTTCACAGTTCTTAGCCAAGCTGTAATATTTGCTTTCAAAAAGCTCTATGTACTTTAATACATCAATGTTTTCTGTGGTATGCAGTGTTTTGTGGCCCTTCCCTTTGGTCTCCCAAAGGAAACAGGGAATGCAATTTAATCTCACCAAATATGTACCGATACTTTGCAACTGATACTTCAATTCACATTTGATTGTCTTCATCACAGCATGGCACCATGAAGGCAGATGGATTGATCTCCCAGGAGAAAACCTCACTGTCATCATCGTCAGAGGACAGTGAGAGTGACGAAGATCCACCAGAGTCCTACGAGGGAAATGACGAAAGATTGTACAAAGCTTGTGGAGGGAGGACCGCCCACAAGTAATTCCTTACTTCACATTTCAGTTGAAGATATGTAACTAAAATACAGTGCACTCCTGTTTTAATGAACACAGTTTATGATAACAAATGTATCATCACAACAAAATAAAGATTCAGGTCCCAAAATATCATCTTTACACAATATACTGTTTGGTTAATGAAATTTTGATAAATGAAAGAAAACCACCGGTCCCGAGGACTTGACTATAACAGGGGTGCACTGTATCTAATTGCCTACATAATTGTGTACATAACAACCAAACTGGAATGTGGGGACAGAACACTGACACCATAATCCTGTGAGTGCAGTAGTTTATCATGAAGAATGAGCTGGCAAAGCAAGTATCACTGAGTTTAGATCCATGTGAGTTGCATGTTAATAGCAAAAAAGCAAATAACTATTCCTCCAATCAACTATGATGTTTAAAATTAAGTTCACTTTCTTGTTGCTCTATTCTAGAAATCTTCAAATCAAATGAAAGCGTATATAGGCAGTATTGTAGTCTAATTTGTAAATATAGGACAGGCATGTGAGGTGTAATACATCTGTACAATGTGTTGTCATTTCAGATCAGATTCCCTTATGGGAACTTGAGATTATGAGGCTATTTTTTTATGCAAAGTAAGGTTTTGAGATTGGGGAGCACTTCATTTAAAACTTTGGTATCATCTTTTGTGGTTTCTTCTCAGGGGAGCCAGGCATGGGCTTCATCTGTCTGGAAAGTTGAAACGAATCCAGATGCAAGAGAATCATCATGGCAACCGCATCCAGAAGGTAAATCATGTGGTAAACGTGGAAACAAAAATGGAGGCTGATGATAGTGGAAGTTTAACGAGAAAGGAGGATGGAGGAGACTCTGCCAGAAGAAGAGAAAAGAAAGAAAGGAAAAAGAAGAGGAAGCATGATAGGACAGTATCAGCACAAGACAGTCAAGGAGTTCAGTGGAATTATGATAGAACTGGTGAAGAGATGGATGATTGTGCTAATGGAGAAATGGTGCCAGCAGAAGAGGAAACGCCTAAGAAGAAATCAAAGAAGAAGCAGAAGAAACTTAAAAGGAGTGGAGAAGAGGATATTAAGAATGGTGGACTTCATGCAAAGGAGACCTCTAAGAGACCTGATGACAGTGTTGGTGTTGAAAGGGGTGAGTTAGAAGTGACCAAACAGCAGGAGAGAGTGGTAGATGATTATGATTGTCAGACATCTAGTGCCATGGAGGCTACATCACGCAAGAAGATAGACGATATACAAACCAATGATGTAATGGTGTCAAATGAAGATGAAATGCCCATCAAAAGGAAGAAAAAGGGCAAGAAAAATAAGAGGAAATCCAAAGAGCATAAAGATCGTAGTAAATCTCCAGGAGACGACGAAATGGGAGAAGTAGTTGATAATATGACAGAGGTAGCCAAGTGGAAGAAAGATGTGGGTAGTGATGATGCAAGGAAAGATGAGGATATAACCCGGAGAAAGAAAAAGAAGAGTAAAGAGAATGCAAGATGACAGTTCTGTGTAATGGCTGAGCACTTACAGTAAGAGGTAGATGTGCTACAGTTATGTATTTCATACAGTTGTATGTAGACTGATTGGGTGTAAAATTACAGTTTTCCTCCTGAGGTGCATTAAGTGCAGTGAAGATTGTACCTCACTCTTTAACACGTCTGTTTTCTCAATTGCCTTTAGGCAGAGTGAGCACCTCTTGCATTTAACTTAATTAGGCATTGGAGAAAGATCCTGTTTTGCTATCATATGATTTTAATTGAATAAATGACAATACAATGTACATGTACTTTGTAAAAGCTTCTGACATAAAACTACTGACATTCTGATGGCATTGTTAATTTTCATATCATAAATTCCACCAGTTTATGTAAGAATACCTGTTTTTCTCGGGCAATTCTCAAAGCAATACCAGCAAAATAAAAGATGTCTCATTTGTCATGTTTATAGTGCCTAAGTGGTGTTTTAATGACGGCATCGTCTTGAAAACATTATTCAAAGCAATTAGAGGTACAATATATGACAACATAGGTGAAATTAAAACACATCTTCAGTCGAACCCCTGTAACGTTTAAAATCAAACACAAATGTATCACTCATACCAAGCAATGTTACTTTGTGATGCATTTGGCTGTCATCCATATCATCTCAGTGGTACCAGAAAATGTAGTTTGCTTAAATTCTTATGGAATGCTGATGGTGCTGTAAATGGGAAATTTGAACTTACAAAAGAAACTTAAATGGGATTCAACCATTGTGCTCAGGAACGTGGTAGCTACTCTGAAAAGTCAATGGTGATTCCAGATTCTGACAGGGAACAGGTTAACTGCAAAGATGTGATGCAGGCGACTCCTGTTATAACAAAAGTCCTTAATCTAATCATAGGCAACATATAAATTACCAGCATATAAAGATATACGGATATTATTTCTACACCAACCTTTTACAATGCATGTAACCTTGTTTGTTATAATGAGAGTGCTCTGTATTCTTCTTCAAAATGTCATCCCCGCATTTAGTCGTATTTCAGTGACAAACTTTCCAGTAATGTTTGTAACTCTATGTCGAGAAATTTGGTTTGAATAACCTTACTTATACATGTGTAATGCAACACAACACAATGACTGAATGTGTCTACCTCATTGTACTACATGTACATGTATCATGTGTATTAGGGAATGCCCTATTTTTTGCTATCTTCTCATTCATTCTGTATATCACCACAGACATTGTATGGGTGTACATGTATTTGAAAAGGGATATGAAGCAATATAAGTTCAAGTCTGTAAATAATTGAAGAAAATACAAGGAACAAGAGGAAAATTAATCTTCATAATGAGAACAATGTCAATTACAGCTGTATTTGTCTACGATTCTACGATGTGAAACTTTGGAGTTGTGACTTTGTCTGTTGATCATATGCAATGTAATTACACCCTCTTACAAGATATTTATTGATGTATTGCCACATGCAGCCCTAGAAAAGAACTACATGTAATACATATGCATATCCAATATGCGATCATTTACAATACAGTGTATGGCGTATTGTATGTCAATGGTGTGTTTGATTTTTGGTGGTGTCTGTGATTCAGTGATGTGCTGTCTTTGAAGTTCCAGTTCTTGTCATGGGCAAGAGTCATACGAGAGTGTTTGAAGGTGCAAGTCAGTGTATGAGTCAGTCATGGACCCCTTTTCAGCTGGAGAAAGTGAGAGAAAACAACAACAACAACACCCTAAAGTATGGATAACTGTAGAGCAAAGGTTGGCATTGGTTTATGGTTAATTCAGAAATGTCCATGTTCTTCTTCTTCAGTAATCACTACTTGTTTGCCTGTTTTGAGATGGAATGTGGCTACTCAGAAGCTTTTGTGAGGTGGCCTGTAACAAAATTGGGGATAGGGAGGGTCCATGTATGTTACAAATCTGAGCAAAAGTTGCGAACAATGTTACACCCAAGATCTTTGACAGTTTGTCACAGACTCCAAGGATTGTCCAAAACACCCCTCCCTCACACACACATATTAAACAAAAGAGAAGAAAGAAAAGAAAAGAAAAGAAAAGAAATGTTCTTTCAGTGGGAAAGGGCAATTATGCGTGGACTACACTACTCCCCGTTCGGCTCTGTATTGTTCTGTTTTCTCACAAACAATACATGTATAGGGTATTGTAAGGCCTACACCACGTCCTAGCTGAGGTTATCAAGTACACTGTACTGGCAGTAATCATTCCATTTTATCCTCAATATATGTATTACTCTGTCTATTCAAAGATGGAAAAAAAAAACCTGAAAAAGTTGATATTGTTGCGCTGGTGCTCAACGAGTAATGCCCTCCGTTTTAAGCTTTCAAATGACATGAAACAAGTAAATGGATAAGTGAGTGAATGAATTCTTGAGTGGTATAGATAAATAAATAAATATATATGTACATATATATATATATAGTCTAAAAAAGAATAATACATGTAATTGAAATATAGGAATGAACTGTGTAGTAAGTAATGCCTGGGATTCAGGTGGAATGGAAAACTTCAAGAACAAATAAATCTTTCACAGATACATTGTAAACTACAACCCTTAGTCACTCAATAAAAAGAATAATTATTCAGTGGAATTTGCTCATAAATACGGTATTAGCAGAACGACACCCCAACTCAACGGAATATCGTCGTGGTTCTCTGGAAAAAAAAAATAACACCCAAAACAAACAAAACCTCATGAAGATTTGGGACGAATTCTGAAAAGCTTTTGTTTCCGCACTGCAACGAATACTATGAAAATCTTCTGAATGCATCATCAGTCGCTCAGAGACAGTCTATCGTAGGGTAATCAATTTGCTGTATACTGGAAAGATCTGTAGTGAATATCAATATGGAACGCACACCATACTTCAAAATCACTATAGACTGGATTATGTGTGAAAGGCAGAGCTCTCATCATTTGATATCAATATGACTGGACTGTCCTTTGCTTGCATTTTCTTTTCTCATTTTATTTTGATTCGCTTTAAAACTTCTTTTTTTTTTTAATTTGTTCGAATGTTCTTATTCTTGTTCTTATTTTCTTTTCTTCTTCTTGTTCTGCTTAACCGCTGAAAAAGATCTGATTGCAATCAGCAGAAAAATGACAAACTGACTCGCGCGTCAAGAGGGCAGCGAGTTCTCCTGAGCGAGAAGCTTATAGGAACATTGAACATGCGAAGCGATGCCCCTTAAGACCACTTTATTTGTAAATCCGGTGCTTGTGTTTCGACATAATGGTGGAAAGCCATGCAATCAAGATGTTGTTTGTCAAAGTTAAAGAAAAAGTTTCCACTCCGTTGTTAAATCTAACGTGAATAAATCAAAATAAACTGAACAGAACTGTGTATGAAGACCGTGTGATACTCGGAGAGTTTTCTGAAGGGGGCAAATGCATTTACCATGCTGTCTATTCCATGTAAAATATTTACAGTTGCGCATCTCTTTTTCTTTTTCTTTTTTTTTTCATTGTAAATTGTAAGGCATATACATGTATTTTCTTTATTCAAATTAACCTATAATGGCCACATTTCAGTTTAAAATCCATCCAGTTGCATACACTTGTACTAACTGGCCTATCAAGGCGTGCATACTTCGAAAATATATATGTAGCGACAACTGTCCCTTCTTCCAGCGCTCGGTAGCCTTAAATAACAGAGGAAAAAAAAAACAGTTTTGTTCATATGGAAATCTAGTCACCAATGGCATTTACACACACACACACACACAAACACACACACAAAAAGATCCATAATGATATGTTTTCACGAAACGTTTATGATATTGGTCCCAATCACACATATTCAAATTTAGACGGGATGATGATTTATATAATCTACTTACCTACAAGTCTCTGTTCACACAGACATCCATTTGAAACAGAAGATTTAATATTCTTAGCAATAGATAGCAACAGTCGTTACAATTGAATTATTGTTTTACACGTGAGTCAGAGTTGCTCACTTACTAAAAAAGATAATAAACAAGAAAATGCGTTCATAATAATCGGGGTTGTTGTTAGCTTGTATACTAGTACACAAATTACAAAAATATGAGACGCCTATCGTACATTGCTGCATCCATTTATGCGTGGTTGAAACTAATATCACTGTCGATCGGGCAAATATGAAAACTCAAATCTCAGAACTTCTTTTTTCATTTACTAATTCATTTAAATGACAATTCTGCGATTCTGTTTGATTTAGTTAGCACTAGTCATCCACATCAAATGAAACATGCAGGAGTGAAAGTTGCTTATAAGTTGCATGTTATTCACATGCAAAACAGCGCCCCAGATCTCCCTGCCTCGTCCAGATTTGGCAATGTTGGGAACCTGGCCATGAGCCAGTGTTGGGATTGCGACACATTTGTCGGGAAAGCGATTGTGAACTTGTAATGTTGGAGCCATCTTGATGCGCTATTTTGGAGATAAAAGCTGCTTTAAAGATCCAATCTAAAGTTGTCTTTCATTGCGTAGTGTGCTCGGAGAAGGCTGCAAAAACACAACGACACCTACAACAATCACACACATAGTTGTGATTTGAATTAGCTGACATCCAACACCGAACACCGAACATTCACTTCCTCAAAACTGGAGAAACAACTACATGTACAAAGATATCCTCTTACATGTACAATGTACATATGTATGCTTCTCCTACATAGGTCCTACCCATATCGGCATTTTGTTTATAGTCTTAGTTAAAGTTCATGCTCTTCTGCAAAAAGTTTCATTCACGACTTGAATTGTCTTTCAAATTTCATTGCATCTATGGATTTTATTACCGTTATAATCATCAAGAAGAATGAGACTGATTTTTCCTCGAGTGGTTTTCAATAACTCGCGGAGAAAAGGAAACCACTTAATATTGATAAATTTATTTTTTGCTCTCTTCGTCCCTCACCACATCCCACTCGCTCTCAGCAGCCAACAGCAGCTATCCTTCAGCTATTTTGAAACATCCCCTCCCTCCACCACCCCACCCCTCCCCCTCCCCACCCCATCTTTCCAGTCTCAATCGCTGTATACCTTTTCCCTCGATGTGCAAACAGCTAAGCGACCCATGCCTGGTTCCTCGGTACGGGTAGGGTTAAAGAGAGAGGAGGAAGGGGTACAGTCATTACTGTCGGGCCAAAGTTTCTGTTGTTGTCATGTATAAAAACAAGTGGAAACAAGTTGTTCGCATACTTGCCATCGAAGGACGCTCTCTCGTTTGACGTGCTGGGTATGTTCAGGGTGAGTACAATAGGCAACAAGTTCATTTTAGAATTACGGTATTTACTCAACATAGGACATCTATTTCTCTTTTTTTTTAAGGCTATGGAGAGAGTATCTTTATGCGGGTCGATATACTTTCTTTCGTGTTGTGTCGATTTTCCTTTGTATTCCATTTCATTTGGTATTTGTCTTTTACTGCATTCATTTGCTGGTTGCAAATCTTAGAAATAGTGTTCCAAGCGCAGATGTGTTTCCGCAGTCATAACATGGCACATATATTGTGCATAACCGTCATACATATAAAAATTGTGGGGTTATATTAAATGACACATAAAAAGCTATCAAATCTCATCGATAAAGCGAATAATTATTTCCTCGTCACGGGGAACTCGTTTAAAACGAAAAATTCTGATATACTTTTTTTTTTTTTAATCCAGCCACATCTTTAAATTTGTTATAGTTGCACTTTGCCTCTGCATGGATGTTTCCTTCCAAACAATGGTAGTTTTTTGATGTCACTGTTATTTTACATAATACCAGAGTCATGAATCATCTGAGCACACGATGTACAGACGTTAGAACATCGTTTCGTACAATTTTAACAAATAGTAACGTCATCTATAAAGAGTTTGATGAGCTATCTAGTCTATATCTTCTGTAACTGTGCGGTAATTTAGCAGTCAATATATACTTAAACGCAACATCCCAAATCTGTGTTTTATGTATAGCTAATAATGTCGTCACCAGAGTAATGAAGTTCTGACACGTAATGGCTGACTTTTTCCTTCATAGAAATCGCTTTGCTGCGTTCTCTGCCTTTGTGAGCTAGCTTGAGAGTTACCCGTCACAACGTTACTGCCCTAAAGTTGTGTAAAGCACACCAAGTCAGGGATGTCTCTCCAAGCTGTCTCAAAAGCTCCCGTCTGTCCCCGGCAAAGGTGAGAGATAACCACACACACACACACACACACACACACACACACACACACACACACACACACATTTTTTACCTAGTGTCAGACTTATTGGGCCTCATTTGCCTAGTATTGAACTCGTGGGCTGTATGACTCGAAGGCTGCATGACTCATCGATCATGGACCTTTTTACAACGTCGAACTCGTGGGCCATATATGGCTCATGGGTGTCGGTCTCGTGGGATGACCCCTGACGGAGCACGGCCAGATCATACCGTGTATATTACGTGCGTCGTATTGCCATCATCAAAACGAAAGGAAACGTTGTATGAAGGGTTTGAGGTCTGTAGACAAAAACATTCATGAGAGACAGTTTGACAACATTTTGATTTCTCAGTGTTCAATGCACCTATAGACGAATGCAATATTAGTTTGAGCACATTGTGTTTTGCGTGATCATTCTCTATCAATTTCGGAAGCATTCATTAACTTGGTCATGATGAAAAATATGATGATCATCCTCATAAAATGAAGAAGAAAGAGGAGGAGATAAAAATAAAGGAAAAGAAAGAAAAAGGAAAGAAAGGAAGCCATAAAGAAACCTGTAGCCTCGTCTGCAGGACCTTACTACATTTGTAGATTTTTAACGTTGCAAACGCACTGTTCATATATACACGCACAGTCAGAATCTGAATCATAACACTTGTCATAGACGCAGTCCTTTGCTTTCCACTGGCTATTAAAGTGACTTTATTCAGTTATCCAGCTCATGCAGCTCACAACAGCATAATGTCATCTGTGTGACGTGAGTATAGCGATGTCAAGCGACATGTAGTGAATTGAAGTGTAGTGTAGCGTAGTGCAGTGTAGTGTAGTGTAGTGTAGTGTAGTGTAGTGTAGTGGTTCACTGTGACAGAAACACATGAAGAAACATTCATATTAGTTACACTTGTATCAACTTCAACCGAATTGATATACACCAATTTAACATATTACTTAGCGCTCAAAGACTTAAATGTAGCTTGCGCTCTACGACAAATTGTTCATTATTATTACTGTTTGAGTAATATTATCACAAACCTGTTAATTACTTAATGCAACATGCATTTTAGATATATTCAGTGTACAGTAATCGATCTGAATATGACATATATCTGTCAGTATATTAATTCCAAACTGCTGTCAAACTTTCATATAACTTATTCGTGGCAATTGTGTAGAAGCCTATCCATTCAGGCTGAATGAAACAAATTAAATACACTGTTTATATTACCACTGCCAGTGCTAGTACAACTACGATGGGCAAAAGCCCCTAAGCTTCACTGGGCAGTTTGTTTGTTTGTTTCAGTACTTAACTTCCTTATTGAACTATATAGTACAGCTGTACAGGGTTCTGGATTACATCCCCCTACCAAACTATCCTGTGCACCGCACAGCTAACTACACAGACCATCACTGTTCTGGAGTGGTCTCCATGGCAACTATCTCTACTTGGGGCTGCACTGCACCCACCACTCTCTCTCTCTCTCTCTCTCTCTCCCCAGCCATGCTCTGGGCCCTAAAACACACATAGGCATATACACTATATACAGTGAACAAGTGCAATGTACTACACTTTGAATATCCATGCTCCAAACAAATTAATCTATCTTATATGTCATTAAAGTTAATCTTCCGAACTGTCTAGGAACACTTTAGGAATACAACACCTTTCCATCACATATTATACATTGTGTAATATACCAATCAAAGTATTCTTCTCGTACTCATGGAAAGTTGATTCCAATACATTCTACCCTGTGTGGGTTGAATACGTCTACACATCGACATGGAGCATGAAACAAAGAGATTTACTCTCATTCAGATACTCATTAACAACTTAATCATATGCTCTCAATTAATGAGGAATATTATGTGTATACACAAATCAAAGAAGGATATCAATATGAATTGGACTTACCAACTGTTACGTATCCTGGTCACTAAATATAACTCTCCTCATTGCTCTTAGAAGACACTGCTTGTCCTCAAAGCTTCCAAACTCACTCTGCTAACAAAGACTGTGCACTGCCTTGGGGGTGAAGGCATGTGCTCTATGCAAATTAGCTTGGGTGTTCTACTATGCAAATTAGGGTACTGAACAGAGCATGCATTGTTTTGGGGTTTGGGGTTGCTCTACTATTTTGGGGGTGTTAATCACTACCTATTGAGGGATAGTGTTGTCTATATTAAACTTCTTATGCCGCTACATACCGGCCCCCAATGACCTGACTACAGGAAGGTCATTTCTTACCTTCATCTTAAAGCGGCATTCTTTACAATGGTACTTAAGATTTTGACAACACTTGGATGTTGAACATCAAACATAAACAATAATTCACTTCTTGCTAAACTATCAAGTATAGCTGTAAATATCAAACATTCATAATGTTATCACTTTACTGGTCATCTGCAGCTTCCAGCATACAGAGTTTGGAGATTGGTCTCCTAAGAAATACAGATCCCACTTTGACTTCTGCCTGGCGGACTAGTCCGTCTTTACCCGGGTACACCTGGGACACCTTTCCAAGCGGCCACTGGCCTCTTGGTGCGCGCTCATCTGCCACGAGGACTAGATCATTCACAGCCAAGTTCCTGCGCGGAATCAACCATTTCTGTCGTTCTTGTAACAGAGGAAGGTACTCTGCTTGCCATCTCCGCCAGAAGACTGTCGCCAGGTACTGTACTTGTCTCCACCGGCGCCTTCCGTAGCAGTCTCCCTTGTCAAACTTGCCGAGTGAAAGGCTGGGGTTCTGTTTCATCAACAGCAAGTGATTGGGGGTCAGGGGTTCGTTCTCCTGTGGGTCCATACTCAACTGTGTAAGGGGGCGTGAGTTTAGAATACCTTCTACTTCTACTAGCACAGTGGACAATACTTCGTCAGACACTGTCTGTTGTCCGAGCAGGCTGCCCAGAATCTTTCGAGTTGATCTTACCATTCTTTCCCACACCCCACCCATGTGACTCGCCGTTGGGGTGTTGAAAGACCAGTTTACTCCTTGGTCTAGAAGGTAGTTGTTCACCTTGGTCTGGTTGAGGGAATGTAAGCTCTCACGTAACTCTCGTTCTGCACCCCTGAAATTTGTCCCATTGTCACTCACTATCTTCTCCGGCTTGCCTCTCCTAGCAATGAATCGTCGCAAGGCATTGACGAATGAATCTGTATCGAGCGAGTGAGCGACTTCTACATGAACTGCTCTGCTGGTCATGCAGGTGAACAGACAGCCATACCTCTTTACTCTACTGCGGCCTTGTTTCACCAGAATCGGCCCAAAGTAGTCGACTCCTACATATGTGAAGGGGGGCTTGTCTGGTGTGACTCTGTGCAGTGGAAGCTCAGCCATAATCTGTTCCATTCTCGGTGCGTTCCTCCTCTTGCACTTGAAACATTTTCCTACAACCTTCCTCACCGCAACTCCTCCTCTCATCACCCAATACCTGCTTCTCAGGGAGGACCACGTCATGCCTGCTCCAGAATGTCCCACCAGATGGTGATGGTGCAAAATAAGGAGCCTCGTAATGTGATGATCATGAGGCAAGATGACAGGATGTTTCTCATCGTAGTCAAGAGGGGCATTGCCAAGCCTGCCACCGATTCGGACGATACCGTCTACTACGATTGGATTCAGCTTTTTCACAGCACAGCTTTTCAGTTCCTTGCCGTCGAGATAATCACCAAACACACCTCTTTGCATGATTTTGATGTCTTTCTCCGCTTCTATCAGCTCTTCTGCTGACAATGAAGACTTCATCTCGCCGTTCCCTTCACCCTTTGCCTTTGCGAGAAGCCACTTCTTGTACCGGAGAAGCCACGCCATGGCTCGCTTCAATTTATTCCATGAGGAATATCTGCTGAAGAGGTCTTGCACGTTACCTCTTACAGATGTCGCAAACACATGAATCTCTTTCTTCACTTCCGGGTCACTTCTTGGAACCTCGAGCACTTCTGGAGGTGAAGGCCAGAACTTCTCTTCCTTTGCAAGGAAATCCGGTCCAATAATCCAGCGCTGATCTTTCAGAAGCTCCGATGCTTTCAGTCCACGAGATCCATCATCTGCTGGATTTGATTTTGTGTCGACATGTCTCCATTGCTCAGGTGCAGAGGACGCATGGATTCGTGCGACTCTGTTCGCAACGAATGTCTTGAACCGCCTGCTTTCACTTCGTATGTACTGTAGAACGGCTGTAGAGTCAGTCCAAAAGACAGTCTCATTGATTTTGATTTCGAGCTCTCCCTTGATGCATTGGTCCATGGTCACTGCAAGGACAGCAGCCATCAGTTCCAATCTTGGGATTGACACCACCTTCATTGGTGCTAATCTTGCCTTCCCTAGGACAAATGCACAATGTACTGCACCTGATTTGCTTGTCAGGCGCAAGTAGGACACAGCCGCGTATCCAACTTCAGACGCATCACAGAAGTGATGAAGTTGAGCTGATTCAATTTCCTGGAATCCCTCCGGCTTCAGACACCTACTTATTTGGATCTTCGTGAGCAAAGGCAAATCATTCAGCCACTCTTGCCACCGTTTTTCTTCTTCAGGTGATATCTTTGCATCCCAAGTCAAGTCTCGTCTGCATAAATTCTGTAGGAGTACCTTAGCTGGTAGCACGAATGGGGCAAGGAAACCCAAAGGGTCGTAGAGGGAGCTTGCAACAGACAAAATCCCACGCCTTGTTGCCGGCTTCTCCTTTACCTGGACTTCAAACTTGAAGGAGTCTGTTTCCATGTCCCACAGGATTCCAAGTGTCCGTTGAACTGGCAAATCCTCGAGATCTAGATTCAGCGCTGACTCAGCCCTTTCCGACTCAGGAATTGAAGCAAGGACGTCTCGATCATTGCAGAGCCATTTAGTCAGTCTGAAACCTCCTTGGGCTAGAAGACATCTCAGATCTTCCACTAGACTCATCGCATCATCTCGGCACTTCACTGATTTTAAACAGTCATCAACGTAGAAGTTGTTCAGGACTGTATCGATGACTTCTTTGTTGAACTGTCCACGAGCATCCTCTGCAGTCTTTCTTAGTGCGAACCCCGCGCAGCTTGGTGAAGATGTCGCACCAAAAAGATGTACTGTCATGCGATATTCTGTAGGCTCCTTGGACAGGTCACCATCCCTCCACCACAGGAATCTCATCGCATCTCGGTCTTTGACTGGAACCTTGACTTGGTGGAACATCCCTTGCACGTCGGCAACAAAGGCAACTTTTTCCTGCCTGAATCTTGTGAGTACTCCGGCCAAGTTGTTGGTTAGATCTGGCCCTTGTAGTAGCTGATCGTTGAGAGCTGTGCCATGATAGCGAGCAGCGCAATCAAAGACTACTCTCACCTTCTCCGGTTTGTGAGGATGCACGACTGCATGGTGTGGGAGGTACCACTTCAACTCCTTGGGTTCCTTTGATTTCTTTTCCCCACCATCTGAACTCTTGGACTGGTGATCAGATTCGTCTTTCACCTCTTCTGCGTAGCCATTGGATATGTACTCGCCTATGGTGGTTGTGTACCTTTCATGGAGTGCTTCATCTTTCTCCAGCTTCCTTTTGAGGTACTTCAATCTGACTTCTGCCAGATAGCGATTGGACGGCATCTCAGGTGGCCAGTATCGCCATGGTAGGCCGACTTCATGATGGTTACCAATCTTCCTTGCTGTATTTTCCATCATCTTCAAAGCCCGCTGGTCCTCGATTGACATGCCCGTCTTCTCCTCCTGGAGATAGCCTCCAAAATCCAGTTCCCAAAACTGTTTGAGTTGGCTGTGCAGAGCGTCTTCTTCTTGTTGTACGAAGTTGACACTAGCTGACGAGGATCTGCTCTTAGATGATGTCGGTCCCAACAGACTCCATCCCAACGGCGTGCGCACAGCATATGGCTCCTTAGGATTGCCCCTACGTTGGTCTAACACCCAGAAAGCTTCCGGGGTGTCTCCTCCAATAAGAAGCTGTACATCTTCTTCATCAATGTAGGGTAGTGTGATCCCCTTCAAGTGTGGCCATCCTGCTAAGTCTGCCCTTGTAGGAATACAAGCGTGTGAGATGTTCATCTCCTTGACAGTCCAAACCGTAGGAAGATCGATGGTCCTTCCGTCCGTGATGTTGCTCACCATCAGCCCAACTTCCAAGCCCTTTTGGTTAGATAGACTGTTACCGACAGTAGTCAACTGGAAGTCCTTTGGAGCTCCTTGTATGCCTAACTGCTTCACCAGTCTGTCGCTGCAGAGAGACACATCGCTTCCTTCATCCAATAGTGCCCAAGTTTGGATTACTTGGCCATTTCCTGCAACATTTACAGGAACAACACGAAGGCAGACCTTTTTCCTCGATGAAGAAGTACTGAGACACTGACCTCCTTCTGTCTTTGATGTTGTTGGATCACTGGTTGCAGTCGCCATGCTAGTCCCTGTTGATGATGTAGGTGTGGATGAATCATTGCGTCTTTCTTCCTTCTTTCCGCTTTGTGGAGGATGAAGAAGAGTGTGATGTTTCTTGTTGCATCCAGCTTTCTCACACTGTGGTTTTGCTGAACATCCTACAGCAAAGTGGGAAGGTTGAAGACAGTTATCACACAGACGTAGTTGCCTGGTAAGTTTGATGCGCTCAGAAAAGGGTCTTTCCTTGAATTTCTGACATTTCTTGAGTCCATGCTGCTGGCTACAACAGGGACATTTCATACCTTGTGGGTGTGCCGTAGAATTTTCACTCCTCATACTTGCCTGAGTGGTGAAAGTCATGCGTTGAGGTCCCTTCTTTGGCCCACTTCCTACAGCTGGTTTTGATGACTTCCTTATGTTCTGTCCAAACATGTTGCTCGCAAGCTTTGCAGACTGCTCGACGAACTCAGTCATGCTCTCGAAGGTTGGGCAGACCCCTTTGCTCATCATCCTGTGAGCCTGCTTGGCCCACTCAGATTGTAGGTGCATTGGTAGGAGGTCTTGGATCTTGAGAAGATTGTCGGAACTATTCATATCGGCTGAATATCCCATCTGGGAGAGAACCATTTGACACCTGCGCATGTCCCTTGCCAAGTCCCACAGTCTCGCTCCATCGTTCGGCTTCACCTGTGATCGATTCAAAACCTGCTGTATATGGGAATGAGAAACAATGTATGGTTGGCCGAACTGCTCAGCCAAAATCTCTCTGGCCTTACGATAACCTTCCTTTGCACCCAACAGAACACAATTCTCAATGCTTTGTCTAGCTTTACCAGTACAATATTGTATCAGGTATGTTAATCTCATACGATCATCACATGCTTTATCTGCTACGACTACATCAAAATTGTTCATGAAACTCCAGTACTCTATTGGATTACCACCAAATGTCACCAGTTCTGGTTTTGGCATATTTGTTGCCAAATTAAAGGCCTGAAACATGTGAGACATATTATTCTCAAGAGCAGCAGCATCATTTTCAGATTTGACTTCTCTACTTGTGAAAACTGGGGCATGTGGATTAAGCTCTTTCTTTACTGCAGGAGAAGATTCAAGATTTGTACTCTCTACCTGAACATTGTGATTTTGCACATCAACTTCTTGAAGAGGTTCACCTGAATTAAGTTCTTCATTTACTACCTCTTCTTCCCACAACTTTTCTTCTACCTCTGCATTTGTTAACTCATCTTCGATCTCCATCCTAGCTAACTCCTGACCTAACTTAAATTGTTCCAGTTTCACCCTTTGTGATCTTTCAAACTGCACTTTCTTGAGTTTGGCCAGTTCCCTTTTCACTTTCGCCTCCCTCAGCCTTGTAGACGATGAACTCGCGCTGCTCCTTCGAGATGACCGGCTGCTAGTCGTGGTCGCAGACCTCACAGAAGCGTTGTCGTCATGTCGAACCGATTCAGCGCCACGCCTCTCACCAGCCTCCTTCCAGTCCTTCAGTCTGCCACGAAACTCCTCTATGTTCTGTTTGCTCTGTTCGAATTTCTCTAATGCAGCTTCTGCATCAGCACCAACTAGCTTGCTATGATATTCTCTGAATCTGCCTTCATACAGCTGGAATACACTTTCAAGCTGATTGTACTTCTTCAAAACTGCATCCTTGTTATCAAACGTTGCCATAAGAACCTCGAGTTCCTTGTACATTTTAGTAAGGCTACCCATGTAACCTTGACAGGACTGTCGCAATGGTTTAACCTCATCTTGAGCTGGTTGAGAGATTTCACATTCATGTTCAGTGCTCTCCATCGTGAAACCATCCATTTAGTTTCAAGAGAGCGACTTGAGTTGGAGTTATAAAGTTGAGCTGAAGAGTTGTGAACTTAAAAATGTAGCCTCGTCTGCAGGACCTTACTACATTTGTAGATTTTTAACGTTGCAAACGCACTGTTCATATATACACGCACAGTCAGAATCTGAATCATAACACTTGTCATAGACGCAGTCCTTTGCTTTCCACTGGCTATTAAAGTGACTTTATTCAGTTATCCAGCTCATGCAGCTCACAACAGCATAATGTCATCTGTGTGACGTGAGTATAGCGATGTCAAGCGACATGTAGTGAATTGAAGTGTAGTGTAGCGTAGTGCAGTGTAGTGTAGTGTAGTGTAGTGTAGTGTAGTGTAGTGGTTCACTGTGACAGAAACACATGAAGAAACATTCATATTAGTTACACTTGTATCAACTTCAACCGAATTGATATACACCAATTTAACATATTACTTAGCGCTCAAAGACTTAAATGTAGCTTGCGCTCTACGACAAATTGTTCATTATTATTACTGTTTGAGTAATATTATCACAAACCTGTTAATTACTTAATGCAACATGCATTTTAGATATATTCAGTGTACAGTAATCGATCTGAATATGACATATATCTGTCAGTATATTAATTCCAAACTGCTGTCAAACTTTCATATAACTTATTCGTGGCAATTGTGTAGAAGCCTATCCATTCAGGCTGAATGAAACAAATTAAATACACTGTTTATATTACCACTGCCAGTGCTAGTACAACTACGATGGGCAAAAGCCCCTAAGCTTCACTGGGCAGTTTGTTTGTTTGTTTCAGTACTTAACTTCCTTATTGAACTATATAGTACAGCTGTACAGGGTTCTGGATTACATCCCCCTACCAAACTATCCTGTGCACCGCACAGCTAACTACACAGACCATCACTGTTCTGGAGTGGTCTCCATGGCAACTATCTCTACTTGGGGCTGCACTGCACCCACCACTCTCTCTCTCTCTCTCTCTCTCTCCCCAGCCATGCTCTGGGCCCTAAAACACACATAGGCATATACACTATATACAGTGAACAAGTGCAATGTACTACACTTTGAATATCCATGCTCCAAACAAATTAATCTATCTTATATGTCATTAAAGTTAATCTTCCGAACTGTCTAGGAACACTTTAGGAATACAACACCTTTCCATCACATATTATACATTGTGTAATATACCAATCAAAGTATTCTTCTCGTACTCATGGAAAGTTGATTCCAATACATTCTACCCTGTGTGGGTTGAATACGTCTACACATCGACATGGAGCATGAAACAAAGAGATTTACTCTCATTCAGATACTCATTAACAACTTAATTATATGCTCTCAATTAATGAGGAATATTATGTGTATACACAAATCAAAGAAGGATATCAATATGAATTGGACTTACCAACTGTTACGTATCCTGGTCACTAAATATAACTCTCCTCATTGCTCTTAGAAGACACTGCTTGTCCTCAAAGCTTCCAAACTCACTCTGCTAACAAAGACTGTGCACTGCCTTGGGGGTGAAGGCATGTGCTCTATGCAAATTAGCTTGGGTGTTCTACTATGCAAATTAGGGTACTGAACAGAGCATGCATTGTTTTGGGGTTTGGGGTTGCTCTACTATTTTGGGGGTGTTAATCACTACCTATTGAGGGATAGTGTTGTCTATATTAAACTTCTTATGCCGCTACAGAAACCAGAAGAAGAAGGAGGAGAAGAGGAGGAGAAAGTATTATCTTGGACTACTTATCTTTTAGAGTCTTCACGAGTTTATTTATTGTTTTCGACAGCTTCGCAAACCCAGTTCTGATTTAGGAAGTGACTCAAATCGTAACCATGTCTACCTAGAGTCCCCTTTGTCTTGTTTGCTTGCGACACAATCTATTGTTGCTGGCATGAGTTGGTAAAACGCTCGTCGTCTGTTTTTATTGGGTCCCCAGGAACAAGTACCCTGGAGCGAAGCCGGGAAATGCCCAAACTATCGAGGAAAACAGAGCTTGCAGCGGTGCCAAGATAGGTAAATTGTCTGGACGAGGCTCACCGTAGAAGTAGGTCACAGCACTTGAAATCACCATGGTAACAGCAGAAAGTGATCATTTACTGTTCTAATCTAAGCTCATCGACTCATCATTTGCATATTCATATTGCCCGTTCGAACTAGAAGTGATTTGAAGAAATTATCACAATTTCATAACTTCCCTAGCGTTTATCCGAATTTCATCGCATTTTCACTATTGTGTTTATACAATTTTACTCATTTTTATCAGACTAAATTTGAACAGGTACGGAATTCCCCTTTAGTTTGTAATACTGAGTAGATCAACCCTAAATAGATTTTTATCTTTGAGCACTTTGCTCCGCATAATTGCCTTACAGAGATTCTACGGTTGCATCAATGTGTTTGACAATTATCACACAAACGTAACCACTCAAATTGTCCTAAAAATTTGAGCGTTATCATTATGTAACATTATCATTTTTTATCTTATCATAATAAAAGTCGATATTATTATCAATATAAATGTTTAATTCATAGGCCCTATAATAATAATTATAATGATTATTATTATCACTGATATGTCTTATCATTGTTATCATAATATCATCATTGTTATTGCCATTATAATCATCTTCATGATCATTGTCTATATGCAATGCACTCAGTTCATCGGTGAACGTAGAATCGTATACAAACTCAACCATCCCTATTCATTTCAGTGAAGGCCATACGAGGAGGGTACAACCCGCAAGCTTCGCCCCAAGACGCCGTGGCGAACTGGTGGGCGACACACCCAGCTTTCAAAGCGCGGCCGCGAGGGAACGCCCCTCAAAAGGCGCAACACCGCAACCTCTCGAGAACCACGTCTAACCCGGTGCCTGCTCAGAGTCGAGATCCTAACAACAACAAGAGAAATAAGAGCACCACTCTCAGAAAATCGTGAGTAACACTATATATATATATATATATCACTTCATCTGTTTGATATGCTATGATATCATTTTGTTATTTTCGTTACATTGAATTTTTTTGTACAAGGTGCTACAAAAAACATTTCCCACTTTTAATGCTTAATAGTTCGAAAACTATGTATCAGATAAAACTGTCATTGATATGAGTAATAGCTGAATAGTGTACAATTTTGTTGGAGGTGATTTGAATGTGATAACCTATATCAGTTTCATGAAATCCATGATTAATTTCAATGTTAGGTTCCAGATTTTGGTCAAACTTTAACCCTCTGTACAAAACCTTAACTTTACACAGGAACCAATGATGTGTATGTGAGTGTGTACTTTACAATGACCCTGAACAATGGACCTGGATACCACCTGTTCAGAGCTCTGCTCCAAGGCACATGAATGCTTGTTAATAACTATTCATGATGGATTGCCATGTATGGGCACTGCTAGACTGAATTCATGGTAAAGGGTGAAATGCATGCACATGAAAAAAAAAGTAAACACATGTTTCAATGTGGTTGCATACACCACATTTCAGAACTAAAAAAGACTAGCTGTGATAGTGGAATTCCTCATAAATAAATACTGGCATTCCAATCCTGGGGCCCGTTGCATAAAAGTTACTATTATGGTAACTTTGCCATCCAATGGTAACTTCCATGGAATTCTTGATTTTGATTGGCTGTTGAGTATTGTTGCCATGGTAGTTACCATTGGATGGCAAAGTTACCATAATTGTAACTTTTATGCAACGGGCCCCTGGTCATTGTTCAGGACCATTGTCTTGGTATCAACTACACACTCCCATACACACCAATTGAATTCTGTGCAAAGTTAAAGTTTTGTGCAGAGGGTTGAAAAAGGGCAAAATCTGAAACCTAACTGAAAAATTAATGTTTAATTTAATGAAATTGAATTATGCTGTCATTGTAAAATTGCCTCCAACAAAATTGTGCATTATTCAGCTATTGCTGATATCAATGTTAGTGTTATCTGATATATAGTTTTTTGAACTATTAAGAATCAAAAGTAGGAAATGTTTTTTTTTTAACACCTAGTATCATATTACATTATATTATATAAGCATAATTATGTATATAATGAATATACACCGTAAATTTTATAAAATCCTCAGTAAATGGAGGGTGTGGGAGGGGGGTGTCCCCCCTCCCACGGTGAGAACTTTTTGCATTTTGATGTTGCAAATGGTGCAATTTTATGCATGTTTTTGCGTGTTTTAACGAGTTGAAACAGTCCCACTTGTTTAAAGGAGACCTCCGGATGATTTTCAGACTTTTACATTTGAACAACTATAAATCAGCTAAACTGAGTACAGCGTTTCAGAATTTATAGTGATTAGGATGAGGAATGAGAATGTTTTCAAAATTTATAACAAATTGCAATGGACAAGGATGATGACATGGCAGCCTCACCATAAGAATGCATGAGTTGGGGCTCACGGAAAAGAACAAAAGAAGAAGGCATGCATAGATTCTTCACAGGTGAACTTGTTGAGCAAGTGGTATTGTAATGGAATTGCACTGCTACATTTCTGAAATATATGAGGCTCTGATGTCATCAACACTGTTCAGTGTAATTTGTTTAAGATTTTCAATTTATTGGTTTCTCTGCTCAAGAACCACAACAAATTCCGCGAATCTATACATGGAGCTGTTGATTTATGTACTACATGATATGAAATTATGAAAATCGTCCGGAATGTCCCTTTAAGGTTGCAGTATATTTTGATGTAGATTATCATTGAACAATTTGCCTACAATATGGTATAATTTGAATACACTTTTTGTATTAATTCCTTTCACTAAATATCATGAACGAGACTGAACCCGAGCGAGCGGAGCGAGCGAGGGGGGAGGGGAGGGGAGGGTGTGGAAGGGGGGTGTCCCCCTCCCACGGTAAGAACTTTTTGCATTTTGATGTTGCAAATGGTGCAGTTTGATGCATGTTTTTGCGCGTTTTATTGACGTGAAACAGTCCCACTTGTTTAAGGTAGCAGTATATTTTGATGTAGATTATTATTGAACAATTTGCCTATAAAATGGTATAATTTAGATACACTTCTTGTATTAATTCTTTTCAATAAATATCATGAACGAGACTGAACCCGAGCGAGCGGAACGAGCGAGGGGGGAGGGGAGGGTGTGGAAGGGGATGTCCCCCTCCCACGGTAAGAACTTTGTGCATTTTGATGTTGCAAATGGTGCAGTTTGATGCATGTTTTTGCGCGTTTTATTGACGTGAAATAGTCCCACTTGTTTAAGGTAGCAGTATATTTTGATGTAGATTATTATTGAACAATTTGCCTATAAGATGGTATAATTTAAATACACTTCTTGTATTAATTCTTTTCACTGAATATCATGAACGAGACTGACCCCGAGCGAGCGGAGCGAGCGAGGGGGAGGGGAGGGTGTGGGAGGGGGGTGTCCCCCCTCCCACGGTGAGAACTTTTTGCATTTTGATGTTGCAAATGGTGCAATTTTATGCATGTTTTAACGAGTTGAAACAGTCCCACTTGTTTAAGGATGCAGTATTTTGATGTAGATTATCATTGAACAATTTGCCTACAATATGGTATAATTTAAATACACTTCTTGTATTAATTCTTTTCACTAAATATCATGAACGAGACTGACCCCGAGCGAGCGGAGCAAGCGAGGGGGGAGGGGAGGGTGTGGGAGGGGGTGTCCCCCCTCCCACGGTAAGAACTTTTTGTATTTTGATGTTGTAAATAGTGCAATTTGATGCATGTTTTTGCGCGTTTTATCGACGTGAAACAGTTGCACTTGTTTAAGGTAGCAGTATATTTTGATGTAGATTATTATTGAACAATTTGTCTATAAAATGGTATCATTTAAATAATCTTCTTGTATTAATTCTTACACTGAATATCATGAACGCTGTCTGTTCAGCAATCAAACAGAAAAAGCATGCACACGAGGGTGTAGATAGGGGCATATCCCTTCCCACACCAAAGTGATTTTTGCGTTTTTAGACCTGAAATTCAGCGATCTGGTGCAAATTTTTGGTGCAATACTTTTTCATCGAAGTGTTAAAATCACGGAATTTAGCTCTTATTCCGAATGTGCATCATCTGTGTGTATGTACAAAGTCTAGTGAGGTAGAGCTTAGGGGAAGGGGGATTCCCCCTCCCGCTCGCGAAGCTTTTGCGTTTTTAGAATGATAAAGCGATCTGGGGCACACTTTTTGTGGAAAATTCGGAAATTGTCATTCCCAAAAATGTACCAAGTCTATAGTGGGTAACAAGCAATGAATGGGTGGCAAGATACCTCTCCCATATGCAAGGGAGCCTTTTTTTTTTTTCAGTTTTAAGCTTTTAGAACTGAAATTCAACAATCTGGCACACACTTTTGTTGGAATATCTGGAAATTTGTCAATCCGTGAGAAGAGAAGTGTCTGTGGAAGGAGATTCTGTATAATTTTCTGATTGCAGTTTAACGTTTTGGTGCGCACATTTTGTGTCATATTTGGAAAACTGTTTATGTTCAAAGTGTAGCCACAGTCTACTTCTATGCATGGCGGGGGGGGGGGGGGGGCGGGCGAGCAGGGAGAAGGCGAGGGCGAGTGTTATCTCCATCTTTCCCTTACTATGGAGCTTTTGCCTTTTTAAGATTGAAATGGAGATATCTCGTATACGCATATTTGATGGAATATTTGGGAAATCACCAAAAAGAAAAAAAAAACTGATTGGGTGGGGGGGGGGGAGACTGAGGGAGGAAAGGATCTATTAAAAGGTGAAATTCCCCTTGTACATGAGGGAACTTTGAGTTTTCGGAATATAAGTGATAAGTCTTGTGCACTCAGCATTATTCATATTTTTTTTTGTAAATCTAAAAAGTGTACTAAGCTAGGGAAAGAGGCACAGAGGGGGAGGGTTTGGGAGGGGGATACCCCCTCCCAAGCAAGAGAGATTTTGCATATTTTGAATTGAAATTCAACGATCTGGTGCACACTTTGAGTGAAAGTTTCAAAAAGCAAATATGATCTTATTTGATGAAAGGTTGCAAAGGAGACCCGCTTCATGTGCATGCATACAGTATACACGCATTTTTTTCCGCCTCCCAAATCCCCGGTCCAAATCTTAGGGGGGGGGGGGGGGGCGACCGCCCCCCCCCCCCCCCCCGGCTACGCCAGTGATCGAGGGGTATCAGCGTCAATATAAAATAAAGTGTGAAATGCCATTACAATAAACTGTAGCAACGTCTGCATAGTTTCAGTATAGTTATGTACTATATACCAGATGATATGGTGCAATAAAGTCAATACTACGAAACGGACAATAAATTGAAAACATGTGCATTATATTGAACTGAAAAAAAAGGGCGAGCTATCACATTTAAACTGCCGGACTTTTAAAAAGTAACGCTTCTTAAGAGAAATATTTGATTCTTCCTTAATACCACATCTCATCTTCGTTTCTCCTCCTGCAACTTCTAGCATGGACTGCTCCATCTTGTCCTGGGTCGAGATGGAGCCAATGCACGTGATGTGCAAGCAGAAGGCCAAAGATGATAACGGCGTTTGAACACAAGCGGGATGAGTTGGCGCAAAAGGGAACCAACTATACACAGAGCGTGGATGCCGTCGGCTGAGCAACCGTCTGCTCTGTGTAATTTTAGACTGATCGAGTATGTCAGCAATGTGCAATTACGTGACATGCTGAGGGCCAAAATGTGGCTGGCGTTATCTCATTACCAATACCTTTACCTGATTCTTCCGCTTGAGTGACAGGCTTCAACCTTCCAGATTTCAATGGTAGCAACGCAACGTTGGGAGGTCATATCTCTTCTTATACCTCTTCCTCTTCATCTCTCCTTCTCGCCTCCTCCCCCCTTCTCTCTCTCTTTCCTAAATCACTTGACTTTCCTTATTCCAGAATGTTTGACCACAAAAGGATCCTAGTATAAACTTTCAATGTTGTACGATTTGAAGTATGTACCCCTGTTTAGTATACAGATAAACTTTGCCATTAGCGTTCTGTTTAATACTATGGGTAGAGGTGACTCGCGAATAGTACTTTTTGCGACACCGAGACCCATGGTTTTAACCAGAAACTCGAAAATAGGCAAAGTATGATTGTTTTGTATTTTGGATAAAAATATCTTATCAAAAGAAGGGGAAAATAGGGCGAGAAGTCGTGTGGTGCATGGATGCGATAATCATTGTGGAGGGATCTTATACACTGACCGTACAAAGCATGAAGCACACGATGCCAGTATTGCATTATGGTATGTCGGGTGGCGTTCCACTGTCCCAGAACTGATTCAAGATGGCCATACGAATATGAAAATTGTCAATTTATCGCGAAATTGGTCCCGAACTTGGTTAAAATCCAATCAAGAGCCAAGGCAGATACAATGCCTCAGATCTCACAGGATGGCGGGATGAACCACACTAAAGGGCTACGCGAAGATGTCTAAAAAAAATAAATGAATAAATAAACTTTCGCAAGATCTTTGGACTATTTTTTGGCTTGCCAAAAATTTTGCCGCCGCTCAAGAAATCGCTGCCGGAGCATGAGAAACTCCATCGGCGGTCATCATCATTATGGTGTCTTAAGATGCCCTTACGAATGATCCGAAGTTTATACGGTCAGAACAGAATTTGAACATTTCCTTTATCGTGTGTCCATCTCTGCTCATCAGCTTCGGAACAGTAGTGACGCCTGCATTTACGAAGTGACCGCGCGCGATGTCACAATTGCTTTGGTGACATCAAAATCGCTTTGTGACATCATTTCACAAAATACTTGGAAAATGTCATAAACAGTGACGTCATTTTCAAGATAGTACAGTGTACATCAAAGAGTGGCAAACATGTCAACAGTCTGAAATAGCTGTTTCAACCAAACACCAGACGATAATTTTTTGATCCAAAATAATAACTTATAAACTGAGTAAGTTCGATAACGTTTAGCCACAATGTCGACTGACATACAAGTCATGTCCAATATTATACCTGTTGCACACATTATTGAATACATTTCCTGTTCTAGATAAGTAACCAAAAATGCGATTTGTTTTGAGAGGTCAAAGGCCACAGGTCAGAATCTTGATGGTATGACTGTCACTACGTCTTTAAGCTTTGTAATTCTGCGAAGGCCCTATATAATGACTTCTGAATTAGGAATAGTTTGGAACAAGCGGAAAGGGTCAAAATGGAGCTAAGATACCACTGATATTGTCAACATCTCTCTTTCACACTGAAACTGCCAACGAATAAACCGCAGGATTCTGAATGAAATGTACAAATAATCTTGTTCTTTTAAAATTTAATGCAAGGCACGTATACGACATGTCAACTACTGCAAGAAATCAAAAGAGCTGGCCGTCTATAGATATCCGCATGTGTTTTGGATCCGTTGCATAATGTCCGTGCGCAAGAATTATTTTATAGCAATGATATAACCATTCTACTGCGTGAAGCACACGATATAGACTGAAGTTTTCATTTTGTCTATCGAATATTATGAATGTAACGGATTAAGTCTTTGACGTACACGTGAGGATGTATAGGAACTGTCCCTGCATACAATCCAGAAACCACGCCATTGAGACAGAAGTGGTCTGGTCGCACGGAAGACATATCAAAGAGATGTATTTTATGATGATTTCTGCATGGTTATTACATGTTTGTTTGTTTGTTTGTTTGTTTGTTTGTTTGTTTGTTTGTTTTCATTCCATGACGTACACGTAGCTTGTTGCTGACTGAACTGGTCAACAGCTCATGGCAACGCATGACGGCTTAGCAAATGGCTGTAGCAGGGAGGTTGGTTAGAGGCTCTCCAACCTCCTCCCTCTTTGGTTTTGACTGGTTGTAAGATACAGCACAGGTTCATCTGCAGGCTGCCATCTTAACATAGAGAATAATCATCCCGTACTGGCAAGACGTCACAGTGTCCAAAAATAGACACAAGATGGCTCTACGAATATGGAATTTTCGTGCTAATTTGGTCCCGAACTTGGTCAACAGCCAATCAATAGCCGAAGCAAGTACAATGTACGATGCTTACAGATGGTCACACGATGACACCCGAACCACACACGATGGCTACGCGAAGATGTTACCCGAAGGAAACACGATGGCTACGCGAAGATGTTACCCGAAGGAAACACGATGGCTACGCGAAGATTTTGCCACCGCTCACGAAGTTGCTGAAAGAAACGTGAGTCTCGGGAACCTGAGAAACTCCACCGGCGGCGATATTATCTACGTTGGCTTAAGACACCATCATACCACGGATGACGCGATGTTTATACAATCAGAGTCGCATTTGAAAATTTCCTTCGTGTGTCCATCTTTGCTCAATGATTATTTCAGGACAGTGTGAAGCCTGCATTACTCTCATACGATCACTCACGATGAATCCGTACGATAATGATGATGGTACGATGCTGTGCACGAGTACTGGTGACTTCCACTCTTTCATTCCTTTCGAACGCTTTTATAACAGCAAAGACTTTCAGTACATGTTTTTAAAGTCTGATAATCACTTCCTTAGCGTCCAGCGGCGGAGAGTGGAGATATTTTCGGGTGCTCTCCCAATGTTCTATTTTAAAGGGTAGACATGATTGTAAAAAGCCCCAACCTAACAAAGGAGGAGGAGGAGGGGGGGGGGGGGAAGGAGGAGGAATAGGAATGGGGGGTGTGTCTCGGGGGCTGGGTGTTTGGGTTTCCATTATGTGTCATATACATTCGAGATCGACAGTCCGAGAAATATGTATACTGGCTATAAGATTGAACGATTTGCCTACATCAAGTACCTAAATAGCCGAACATAATACATCTTCTTTCTGTCAGTTTATTCAATTGCTGTGTCTATTTTGTGTAATTGTTTCTAGGTCTGACGGTAGCAAACAGGCCTTGTGGTGTACAAACCTTTGTAAACAATGACTGTGCATGAAATATGTATGCAACTACAATGTACATACAGAAATCGGTATTGATTAATAAAGTGTTTGCTGAAGACTCGATATTATTTTCAATTTTCTTTCACAGCTTCACATTCTGTGAAGAAAATGTATTGAAATACAATGTTTTATCACATCACATTAGCAATATTACCTAACACTTAACAATAATGATCTGTCCAAATTAATATATTAAATGCTATCTATTTCCGGATTCCCTGGGTACATTCTGGGTATTTCACGTCCTGCATGGGATAAGGAAACGATTTAGGTAATTAATTGTACCCATACATACACACACACACACACACACACACACATATATATATATATATATATATATATATATAATATTGAGTAGGTTGTCCACGTGTTGGCAAGATAAAAAGATAAAAAACAAAACTGGAACAAAGTTTATGCTGTATTCACCAACGGTTTATTTCTGTTCACAAATTTTCGAGCGACTCGCTCTTTCAACACTTGAAAAAGAGCGAGTCGCTCGAAAATTTGTGTACAGAAATAAACCGTTGGTGAATACAGCATTAACTTTGTTCCAGTTTTGTTTTTTATCTCTCTCTCTCTCTCTCTCTCTCTATATATATATATATATATATAATTTGATAGAAATATAGATGAGATGGAAAGGATAAAAACAGTACACAGAGATAGATAGTATTAACTGGACATAATCATATCAGAGTGAGGAAAAGCATGGACACATATCGCCTACAGAGTATTTTGATCGCATATTTCAAATTTTAATATTAAAAATAAGATTAGTGGACAAGAACGTATCTTACATTATTCAATACATTACATCATGACTTAACACGATGATTCCTCACAAAGAAGTCGAACGTCGAACTTACGATAGAACTCTGACATAAGAGGACAATAACCCTAGTATAATGCCAATGTAAATCCCATACATGCACATACCGGCTTGATATAGCAGTACAGTGCAGTGTGCAATCACGAAACGTTAGAGTAAACCAGTATTATGACCATTACAGCTCTATGATTACGACACTTTATTACCTTTGAATTGCCTGAAATAATGGCAGATAGCTGTTATTTTTGCTTGGGTTTAATTTTCGCGAATTTCGCGAATCACAGTTGGATCGCGAATTTAACAACACGCGAAAATGTCGCCAGACGCCAGAGTAAAAATACAATGTACATTTATAAATCAACGTCGGTGTCAGTTCGCGAAAACAGCATCTCGCGAAAATGTCTGTGACCTCCACATTCGCGAAAATATCTGTACGCGAAAATAACAGCGCATACAGTACCCATTGCTCACATAGCGCTGATACCTCATTAATTTTTATACACAGAGTCTAGCCCTGGAGTGCTTTAAATGCCCTGTATAAATTGGGTACGAGAGTGCTGAGGCAGCTCTTCACTTGCAGAGCTTTTAAGTGCAATATAATGCAAAACTTGCGAGGGAGACAATTTACAACACGATTATGTCTAAATTACGATTTACATTCACCTGTTCATTGCTTCATAATGATTGTCTACATGTCATGGGCATTATTCCAAAAATCATTTTAATCATCCAGCTTACACAAGAGAAAAGAATCGCAAAGGGGATCGACGCCAAAACGGGCAAATTCCTAATGACGATGCGAGATATCATTACAGTACACGTATACAAACCTTTAATGTCAATACGCACGAGCTCCATGACAGAGTACAATATTAACATACACACAAACACGTCTCGTATCCTGTGCAATGGACATTTGCGTATGTGTGTGACAGCAAGAGTACGTGTCTATGTGTATGTTGATGTTGTTGCTTTGTTTGTTAAAAGGAGGGTTTTCTATTAAAAACAAACAAACAAAAAACCTCCATGTGAAAGATGATTTAATTGTGAGACTCAATATGATATTCGGGTAGCTAAATCAGATAGATTTTGAGAAAATATGCCCACTTCAATAGCAGATATATTTCAAGCACCTAAAGAGAAGCTGCGGAAAAGCAAAGAAAACTCGCCATTGATGTCATTTTAGATAAATCTCCTTTTCTTTTCTTTTTTTAAACAAAACCAATTCAAATCTAAACTCTGGTTAGATTTAAGGTCAATAATGACAGACAAAGTCAACACCTTCACGCACATCATGTCATTAGAACCTACTTTGTGTGTGTGTGTGTGTGTGTGTGTGTGTGTGAGTGTGTGTGGGGGGATGAAAACCGATTACTGTCACGTGACCAACAGTCATATTTTCGCTGTATGCTGACACTGCCGAACGAGTCACAACTTACTAATAAATTAGCAAACTTCGCCCGGATTTTCACCGTTTGATCTGTTGTTGTCTTGCATCATTCTCTCTCTCTTTTTTTTTTTAAAGCAAAATTTCTCTTGGAGCAGATTTTCTAAACTAATCTGTATGTTCTTGTCACGACGTGCTTAAAAAGCATAAAACAAAACATAACAAAACAAAACTAGAAACTGTCTTCATACACTGAGTCACCAGCAGCGAGTAAGTATAACCGATGTTTCCTAAACGTTGCCGTGCTGTATGTAGGTCAGTAGACTTAAGTGCAAATGCAGATATATCACTTTGAAGACACTTTGCACATTATGCATTCTAACTCGACATCTTCGGTACGGTCGACATACAAACGACAGTGAGTTGTTACGACCGAACCACGTACAAATAAACCTTGTACCCATGCAAGAATAAATACATTACAACATGTATAGTCAAAGAGTCGTACAGGCATGATTACACACAATTTCAGCGCCGGTTCACCAGACACATAGTGCCAATTACATAAATACTACCAGGAAAAAAAAAAAAAAGACACACACAAAAGATGCATGCATCATGTCGTTTCGAACCTGAAAGCTGGATAGTTCAAAATATAACAAATCTACTTTTCGACCACGAGCAGAAATTGAAAAAATACCTGTAGTTTCAAACTTCATTGCAGTTTGATACGTCACAAGAATTCACTGATGACGTCAGTATCCATCATCCACCCATTGTGCAAAAAGAATGACTCTAATGAGAAAGTATTTTCGAATCACCATCGAGCTATATTAATAGAACGAAGGATCATATCTGATTATCGAAAACTTCAACAGAGAGTTGGCTTAATCGCAAGAGCGGATTCAAATACACACTACAGGTAAGACGAATATTCAATTTGTCAAAAGATAAAAAAGACATGTCACAGCCTTCGCTCAGACGACCTCGCAAAGACCAAGGTGACACACAAATTACGTTTGGGGTGAACAGATATACTTTCTCTACGTAAGTAATTACAAATAAAATTGTTGAAACACGCCAAGCTTAACACAAGATCCGAGCTATAAACCAGGTTAGAATTGAACTCAACATCCGTTTTCCTTTCAGACATATATATAAAAGAGAAAAGAAATGAAATAGATACAACATTGTTAGCCTTCATTGGGCACCTAATTAAGGCCATATAGAACAACAGATTCACGAGTACTGTAATATTGTAATAAATGTTAAGTCTTTGAGATGTAGTGAAGTGCTGATATAATTACATCTCCTATATAGTCTTCTCTATCACACCGATGAAATTTTAACTTCGCTTCAGCTATCATTACGTATATCAATCAAGAGAACAACAAATGGATCGAAAATTGATACTCAATCACCATAACTTGTCTAACGATATTCTGTCACAGGAAGCCGAGGTACTTTTGAAGGCTCTTATAACACAAATAGAAACTGACCACGAGTGCGAGGGTTGGGGATCTCGCACAAGGTGAAAGATGAAATGCTCTTTTCAGCGAAGCGATGCCGAGTTGAATGGAGCGTCTCGTTTTTTTTTTTCTTCTTTTTTTTTTCATCGAGTGCGAAATCTGATTCCATGCATGTATAAAGGTCATACATTATTTGTTTCATACAATACATCGCCCTTTAAAGGGCATGTTCCAAGCCAAAGGCCGCAGTACCAGCAACAACCACTTCTCAGGGCAAGGCAAATGGGAAACTGTAAGATTGATGCAGAGCCTAAGAAGAAATATGCATGGTTCGTGACACCATTTGGCACATGCCAAAACTGTTCGACGGTATCTTGAACGCTCTTGCAATAATACATTAGCAAATTTTACAGGATGAGAAGCTGACCAATCATATTGCTAGATTTTTTTAAAAAGGAATTGTATCATTCTGGGGGCATTTCATGAAGCGTTTTGTCCGACAGATTCGTCAGACAAATTTGCTTTCAGCCAATCAGATGCAAGGATTTCAGTAGCTTATAACAGTTTATCCGAAAAAAGAAATCCGACAAAATGCTTCATGAAATGCCTCACCCCCCCCCCCCCGATTAATATCAGACCAGTTTACTTAAGCAATGATTTTAAGGAATACATTTTCCAGTAGACCTAGTTATGAGTCAGTCCACATGTTTAAGTAATATCAAAGTATTTCAGTAATGTGGAATCCAGTTTGCACACACAAGTTGATATGTCTGGCAAGCATGAAATGGAAATCTTCTGGTGCCGGTATCATCTTCATCTTTGTACAGTGGGATACGGCACTCGCTTTATATCAAGTACGCAGCGCAGCGTGAGTAAAGACTTAAACAGTGCGATGTTATATCAATACCCGAGCCTGTTGTACGGTTATGAGCTAGACCCTCTCAATAATTATGATTCACATACGCACCACATCAACGGCTTATGCTGCGTTTACACCAAATTCGGCACGGGTCACGGAATGGGGTTTTTGCTATGGTGTGCCAAAAGGAACCATGTCTGATTCTCTTACAGCATCACTTCCCCACTAATAATTTTGTTACAAAATTAATCTTCTACTGTTGATTTTGTTGCTCATGATTTTGACATAAGAATAACATTTTGAGTGATTTTGTACCGAATTACTGATTCTTTTTTAAGAGAACCAGACATGGTTCCTTTTGGCGTATCATAGCAATAACCCCGTGCCGTTGCTCGGTGTAAACGCGCCATTAGTCTTCCAACTGTCTCGTCAAAATCACAATACTAAACTAATCTCTGTAACCACGCTCTTCTATCAATAGTACATAGTACTGCTCCTCCGTGATACGATGAGGTAGAATGCCCATCGTGCGAGTTAGCCACCGATTACAATAACCATCATCAAAATCGAGAGGTACAAGGACGAGTGTTTCATCTCTTCAACAAGGAAATTGACAGAGTAAAATGGCGAAAATTTCAAGCCTAGATCCATACCTACAGTATGCCCCAATACGAGATATTACAAAAATACCTGGGACCTGTTTTAGTATCATAATCGGCTGGTTACATGATGTATATCTGAACTGACGCTAAATAACAAACAGCTGCAATAAGGGAAGCAGCTGTGTGAGAGAAAAAGTTAATTCAAGACAGGATTTGTCTTTAGTGAGTTTAAGGATGTCGATTGCATAAATCCCTAAATAACCATCAAAATTTGAGTTTTCACTTTTCCAAGTTTACTGAGTAAAACATTATTCGTCTCTTTCTCTTCAAGGAAGAAAAAATAAATAAAAACAAGCACACAAGTCATACAGGCAGTCACATTGGCTACCATCATCGAACGTCTAGGACGCCATCTACGGTGGCGTGATAGTCGAACATTAGGAAATCAATTAAGTAGCGCTTGTAGAGCTGTGTGATGTCTTCGCTGGGCAAGTTCCCAAAGTACTTTTGAATTAGATCTGGGTCGGAGCTGTTGGTGGGCGAGCTTCCCTGGGCCGAGGGGAAGCTTACAGCTGCTTTGGCACCTGTTAAGGTGAGTATGTAGCGGGCGTCCTCGGCTATCGTCTCCATCTTTCCGATGACGTCATAATTGATTAAGCAAGGCAGACAGCTGACGTGCAGGTCCCGCCAGTGCTTGTTGCCGCCTTTGAACCCTTTCCGTCCGTTGATGACGAATTTCACGAATTCGTCGAAGGACAAATCGTACTTTTGCTGCGATTTGTTCTGGCTCTCCGCACGGTCAGCGGCCGGCCTGTACCTCTTGATGATCTTCTGGCCCACTCGCTTCTGCCACTTCTGGGCCCTGGCGAACGTGCTGTCCGGCGCGAGCTTGTTCCGGTACGCAGAGAGAACGCGGGAGAACGGATGGCGGGCAAACATGAATTTGGTATAATCCCGGAGTATCGTCCTGCGCTGTGACTCCGTGTAATCCGACAACGACTTGAGCATCTTGCCGCCCTGTCGGTTGGTGAAGAATTGTGGTATGGTGTCCGTGTTGTTGTACTGCCCACTCAGCACCAGAAACACCTTTTTCCAGTTCGTGCAGGCCACTTTTTGCACGTAGCAATACATAATCTTGTACTTTTCGTCCACCAGAATGTTCCAGGGTGGATGTTTTGCCACGTCAGATTCCGGGTTGGGGTGGTACTTTTTGCACACGCTGTCTACCACGGCGCGCCGGTGTTTATGAACGGCACTCTGTTTCCGCATAAAGTCCATCTCCTCGTCGAACGACTGGTTCAGTCTGAAGAGTTGGGTGTCGCGCTGAGGTAGCTCCGACGGTGAGGCCGCTATACTCACCTAAAATGACAATAAAAAATACACGCGATTAGGACTTGGAAAGCGTCACGCCATTAATAATTTCTATTCCACTCAATCAAGCTTATACTCGGGCAGAGCGTTAATTTCCTGACTGTCTAGATTCTGACAGTGATTCAAAGGGCACCGTATTTTTCGGTTTATATGAGATGTAGTAATGGCATAGTTTCAGTACAAGCTATGTAACTACACTTTATAATATACCAAAATATAATACCCTGGGTGGCGTCTTCAGGGTTGCTACTGCTCTTCCAGAGTGAGCATTTAAAATCATCATTCTAGAGCATGTAAAGATCTACCAGGTAGCCACTTCTACACCCACGTCAAGAGGGACACCCAAGGTACAACATCTGGTCCGCTGTGGTACGTGCTGAGCAGGATTCGAACCCGCATCCTCACGTTTATGCGTTTAAAACCTTGTCCAGTGTGCCACGGTGCTCAAAGTAACTGACCATTCAGGAACTAAATTGACTTACGTGTCTCTGTACTGTATCGTCGGGAGTTGCTCGATCTCTGCTGTGGATCTCGAAACTCTGAGCCTTCCCGAACTCTGTTATTTCATTTTCTGTCGAGAAAAATAAAACAGCATTCATATAATAAAAGCAAGATATTATTCAGATGGATGAAGGTTTAGGTATGAGTTTTTTTCAATTTGTCTCTCTCTACAAAAGAAATCTGCTAAGATCACAACTGCTGATCGTGTCGGAAAAAAGGGGAACCAGTTGGACTAGAAGCAATAGATGACATGTTCGAGACCCACTGGTTCCTTTTTTTTTTTCAGAAACGTTTGCTAATTTACAGATCAGCAGTTGCGATCTTTAAAAAAAAAATAATAATTTGTAGAGGGAGACAAATTGAAGAAAGTCATACCTAAGCATAATCCATCATAATCATCATCGTCATCAGCGTATTTCCCCGCATCGGCATCACTGCCATAATCGCCGAAGTGGTCATTTTTACGATCATAATTATTTAAAGAAGAAAATTGTATGGATATAATAGTTGTGTTGTTTTTTTTCAAAAGAAAAATGACTAGATGCTGAAAAATTGTCAGAAGATTTAGACACAGGCCTATGAGTTCTTCTTCAGAACGAATGAAAAAAAGAAATATAATCACATTAATATTGCATATAGTCATCCGTGTAGTCGGCACTTTTTTTAAGTATTGACCGCAATGAGTCATCTGCAATAAAGAAAAATCCACAAAAATTAACTTTTCTAGCATAATGAAAGAGCACTTGACTAACCGCTATCAGAAAGCAGGGGGAATAATATTATTGCTACCCTTAACTTCAAGTTGATGAAATGTGTAATTTTCATGAAAAATGAATTTTTGTGGAATTCCCTTTATATTTTCTTTAAATATTGCTGTCCACACATGACGCCACAACCTCTAGTAGTCTCCTCATCCAGCCGTTCCAACACCAAAACTTTAAAAATTCATAACTTTTGCATCGATTGTCCGATTTTCCTCAAACTTTCACTGACATGTTCTACTAATGCTGCTGCTTTCACCCAATCCACATTTCTCTTTGGGTTTGGGTTTCCTTTAAGACTTGCCCAACATAGCAACAATGAATTCATGCAAACTGCATTCTCATAAGTGTTGAAATGTATGTAGCAGAAACAAGCGAAATGTATAGCTCGTTCCTATAGGTCAGCAGGAGGAGGACAATCAAACAAACAAACAAACAAACGTGATGTTCATGACCTCTTTAATCACTGTCAGTCCCATCGGCAATACACACCTAACGCACAAAGGCAATAGCATTTTAAGATGGTGGTCCGAAGACGTTTTGGTTACCTTTGTTAATGCTGAGTACTGTTTGTGAAGACTGCTTGGAGGGCGATATATAGACGAGTACGGTGAAGGTGAACATGAGGCCCAGGACACACCAGAGCGCAAACTTGCTCAACGACGCCATGTCCACTCTGGTAGCTATCTAAAACACAGAGAGGAGAGATAGAATGAGAGAGAATATTAATATAAACAATTGCTGTGTAAAACCAAAGAGGATATAAACATCGTCACACATTTACAATCATTTAACAGCTGTAATGGAAGAACATCGTAAGTCCTACTTAGCTGAAAAAAACTGACCATAATAATGACGTAGCATTCCGTTTTGTGTGGCAGCAAAATTGTTGTAAAATGGCAATTTTTGACCCTGAACACCTGAAAATCATGCAATTCGCATTTATTGGGATTTATTCATTGATATAATTTAAATTTCGCTCGATTTGAGTTGACATGAATGAAGAAGAGCCGAAGGAAGATTAGAAGCCCCTGGCGAAAAGCAACCATGCTCATAACATCACAGGCATTGAGACTATTCACAAACACAAAATGTTGCAAAACTCATTCTAGAGGCCACAGTCGCGTATTCTTGCTCAGTATAACACAACCAGAGATGAAAGAAACACATCAGCCACACGGCCCAAGACTGAAAGTGCGAATTTATACTCTGGTATACGTTCTCTTCTAATTCGTGTAACTTGAGTTCTGGTTGTGATTAGTATTGCTTGTTGTTCGCAAGTACCCTGTATGCGAAACCGAAGATTTTCATCTTAGGCTTGATGCGGTAACACAGATAGATGCAAAACACAGACAAGCAGAGAAATATTTTGACCGTAACTTATGGTTGTTGTCTTTTACAGCACCACAGTGATATGCCTATAGAAACAGATTGACTGATCATAAAAAGGGCCGGGCGACGTGCAAGCATTTAAAGGGGAGTATCAAGTGCTATTTCCACGGATATACATCCCCTGCATACTTGTATGGCAAATGACTGTGAAATATCAGTTATGAACTGTGAAATATCAGGCACGTCGCAAATTAGGCATGAATGTATTCTACGGACTTTAATCGACAAGAAAATCAATTAAGATGAAGGTGTTTTTGATGAACTCATTCAGGTAATATTTACACTGTATGTTGATCACAGATATAACGTAGATATGTCCATATATAGATACAAACACAGAGACTGCAAGCCACAAACAAACATAATCATATACCTATAATAAACGTCAATACACAAAATCCATTAAAAACCCTTCACTTCTGGGAGCGTATACTGATATACAGATTCAAGTATCAATCTAAAGCGCATGCACATCGATCATCCCCAAAAGAGACGGGGCGTATACCAGCGGCCTGATATTTGCGACGCAGTGGTCGTCAAAATACTAATGATAATAATGCTACAAAATACTATGCTATCACAAAACTGACAACTCGCTTTAGTCGGCCCATACAAGTCATGTAAGAAGAGGTCTGAAATAATTTTTCTTTTCAGAATTTTAACCTGAAATACGAATTCAAGTAAAAACCAAACAAAACTTAGCTTTGTTACAATTCTAAATTGTAGTTTACTCTCGGTAACAACTTAAAAAAAAAAAAGAAGAGAGATATCGATCTACCGACGCAGTGTAGACGAGGTAAAACGAAATGGAAGCGCAAGAGGCAAATTTTGTAGATTTCTTTTAAATGATTACAAATAAGATCTCGTCACCACGATAAACGTCGCAATTTACGAGTTGGTGCTTGAGTGAAATCACTGGGGGAACCTATACCATAATACTTCAACATCTACTGCTGATATGACGTGATTAAGCTAAGTGTCAAGCTGGGCTAGGCTGGCCCATGTTACGGTTTATTGCCACTTGGTCTACTATCAGATGGTCTACTTCCCAGTTCGTCCAACACCACTACAGCTAAACTTACTTGGTCTACCATCAATTTCGTCTAATGCCCGTTTGGTCTACTTCTCACTTGGTCCAACGCCCAGTTTGGTTACTTATCGTTTCGTCTAATGACCAGATTGTCTAATTTCGTTTTGTCTCCTTGGACTTTTCCCCATTTTGTCTAATAAACTGTGGGTATTAGACGAAGTGGACATAGCCCATCTGGAAGTAGACCAACTGGTAATGAGGCTAAGTGGCAATTGGACTAAATGGTCGATAGACGAACTGGTTGAAGACGGAATGGGATTAGACCATGTGGGTTGAGATCAAATGGCTATTAGACGAAGTAGGAGTAGACTAGCTGATAGATCTCCCATATATTATTACGGACCCGGGTTATCATCGCGGCTGGTCATTAAGTAGTCTGGAGGAGATGGGGACCAAAAAAAAAAAAAAAAAATGAAGCATTCTGTGACATTACAGGGTGCAGTGTTCGCTTCTGCACAGTTTGACTTCTTTGCAGAAGACTGTCCAGGTGCTTTAAAATCACCCGCTGGATGTCTTGCAGGTGCAGTGCGTGGATTATTAGTACGCAGAGCTTGTGTCATACGAAATCGTCGTTCTGCGGTTCATAGTGGAGGCAATCAATTCGGGGTTTTGCTGCTGTTGTTTTGTTCTGATTTTTCTTTAAACATCATGATTGATTGCAACTCCAAATTATCATGATTATCACGACCTAAACAATGTCTTTAATGAGCTATTTTGCTGATTGTTAAAAATGGTGCGAGTCATCTGTTTTCTATTCATAATGTGTTTGGTTGTCACTGTTTTGTTCATTTTGCTCGTTGTGTTTTGTCTTTTAGTTTGAAATTCATATTGAACATGGGAAACCTCGCCTACACCATTACAATAATCGGCAATTATAGGTATACGTGTTTGGAATGGGCTTTCGTTCTTTTCACAATATTGACTGTAAAAAACAAACGAACAGTGACTTGATTTGTGATTGCCGGGAAAAAAAAACGGAGAAAAGACAGCATATTCGGACCTATTACCTGCTGCATTGAAAGAGTTCAAGTCTTCAAAGGAGGTACTAAAAATTCAACTCAAGCGAAATAACGTAATCACATACACTTAAAGGGAATGACTAGTAACTGATCAATGGGAATCAGTGGGAATGCTGGGGGATGATTGTTCCAATCCTTGTGGGATTCATTTAAGAGTACATTATGTATCTATTGTTGTGTGAAAATTATTTGCTTCAGAATGGTCTCATATTCAAGTAATGTGCAGTTTAATGTTTCCAGGTTAGCATGCCTGTACAGTGAAGGGGTGATTAAACTGCACATTATTTGAATATGAGACCATTCTGAAGCAAATAATTTTCACACAACAATAGATATATAATGTACTCTTAAATGAATCCCACAAGGATTGGAACAATCATCCCCCAGCATTCCCACTGATCAGTTACTAGCCATCCCCTTTAAGGATTCAAACGAATCGTGCAGAGGTGGACTTGAAAATATAATATATATATATATATATGAAGGGGTCGGTGCAATATAGTGCTAACCCACACTTTTGTCAAAAGTGAGTTACATGCATTTTCATAATCCTTAGCCTTCTCTCTAAACTCCGTGAAAATATCATATTTGAATTCAACCTATAAGATGGTAAAAAATGCATGCATTCATGTTTTATTAATGTACAATGTATGGACTTTCCAAACATTCAACAGCAATTATCTCAAAATGACTATTGTGTGGGTTAGCACTATATTGCACCGACCCCTTCATATATATTGCCATTTTAGGTTTTTATCACACACACACACACATATATATATATATATATATATATATATATATATATATATATATATATATACATACATACACACAATCAAATTCTTATATCTTGGGGGGGGGGCGGTGTGAGCTGGCTAGTGAAAATTTGTAGCTCCCACGCAAGTAATCCCACCCACCTAACATACAAATCCACGTTGTCTGTATGCATTGGTATGGACTATACTGCAAGAAAAAAAAAATGTTTATTATCACAGCAAACAACGCGTATCTTCAATTATTTCCATCCTAGATGCAATGACCGAAAGTGCGTAATCAAAACAGGACTTACAGGGATCACGACGACACAAAGGGTGAGTGAAGTGTATGTGAGTGTGTGTGTGTGTGTGTGTGTGTGTGTGTGTGTGTGTGTGTGTTTGTGTTTGAGATTGATGTGAATCCCTAATCAATAATCCTCAGTAAAATCTGCTGACAGCTATGTTTATTCCGACTCGTTGGGGGAAAAAAAAGAAATCAAATAAACCACAATTTTATGAAAACAATTTCCAGAAACCAAAAACATTACATCAAGACTAGTTTGCATTCAAACTTTTGACAAAATGTGAAGGGAAGAAAAAATCTGAACTTGCAATGACATGCTGTTAGCAGCCCTATTTTGCACGACTCTTTGTTTTTACGAAAATATAGCAGTGTTATAGGCCTACATTTCTTAACCCGTCGACAGGTTGATTTTGCTATAACAGGCATTTCCCATATAGACACCTGCCCGAGAATACTCGGGAATAGTCTGAGGCGGGATAATATTTACACAACTATTTATCATAGAATGCTTCACGGGTTTTCATGTGGTCTCTAGATAAAAAGAGTCTCATTAAAAAAAAATGCACGCATGTGTTAAATCGTGATGATGAACTTACTGAGACTAATCACAGCCAACGATATATTGCAGCATACATACTGTAGGTACATAGTCACTTGAGATATTATTCAGTACTGTACGGAGCATGTCGGTAGCATGCTTATGGGATTATTCATCACCCATACAGTCGAAGCATGTCACACGCATTATGACGATGACATTGAGAAGAATTGCGGACTTACGACACGTGACGTAACTCTTGACCGCTCGTGCTTTTCAAAACTCATCGAACCGTGGACGTGTACCCGCTCTTCAACGAGACTCTCACTATATCGCTTCCTTAAATCTCCCCTCTCAACGCCTCTTACTGAGCAAAGTAAGAGCGGCGGTCGTGAGAGTCCAGATCACGTCACCTTTAAAGCGGTCCCCATCGAGTTATAGGTCAAACACGAATCAACCGAACCCGGAATAGCACGGACAAACAGAGAGAACGAACCAGTCGCATGGCTAATGAGAAGGGATTAGAAGGGAGGAGGGGGAGGAGGTGGTGGTGGTGGAGGAGGAGCAGGAGGAGGAGGAGGAGGCCGATGAGGAGGGGAAGGGAAAGGAGGAGAAGGAGGACGCCGATGAGGAGGGGAAGGGAGAGGAGGAGGAGGAAGGAGGGGGGAGGGAATGTTGGTACGGGGATGAGAGCCGTGGTGAAGTACTGAGCCTGATATACATCCCATGCGAAGTATATACATTTCATGCAAAGTATGAATGGAACTCACACAAGTCAGCGCGGAAGAACACGCTGTGTGTCACGGTGAAACCTATATCTCGCGTCACACAGAAACTGATTTATCTGACTCTAATTTACTGCATAACAATATATAGTGACTGTCTTCCAGTCTTACCTTCTCAGGCTAACTTCTTTCATAGTCTGAACTGTCTTCCCATGACAAAAGGCCATATTTATTAATGTCATTAAAACACCAGCATCGTCTTGCACTCATTTATACACCTGTATGGGTTAAACAGCAAATTGCTAGTAGAAAATCTTGTCCAAGGAAAAAGTGTTGAGCTGGATTCAAACCGGGTGCACGCTCTAATCAACTACACCATAATACATGTATCGCACATTGTTCCAACTACTTTTTGACAGTAGATATCAGAAGTATAAAATCGCAGCATCACCTATACACATTAACACCACGGCCAAACACAGGGGATATCAAAACGTAATTTTCATATTCGCTCGTAGAATGTCGGTATCACGCCACTTTGAAAAAACAGAGCATTGAGAGCAATTATTTTAATTAGTATATAATTTATGCATCATGAGATTGTTTCACTTCCTTATATGAAAGGCCAAGAATTTGCGAATTCATAATGATCATCAGAAAGTATGAAATACATTCAAATTAAAGTAGAATTCTCAGGTTGATTTTTTTATAGAATTCATTCTGGTTTCTCGTTCAACGCTTAGCGGTCCAAATGCCTCCTTTCAGGCGACTGTGGTGAGATATCAAAACCCCTTCTTTGGGAGTTTACCAAACGTATTGCTACAACAGTTATTATACTTCAGATATAGAAAGGTAATGTTCATAAAAAGTCGGGCTTGTTCGTTGTTGTTGTTTTACCTCTTGCTTTTCCGAGACTATCCCCGGATTTTAAAGTACTAATACTGGTCATGCATAAGAGGAAATATATGGACACAACCCAGATTTCCCATGTTTTTTCTGACTTCACGGGGTTTCTCTTTTGTGCCTTGTTGTTTCCGAAACCGATTCCACGGTTTTGGACTGCTAGATCTGTCTACGTTGGTGGAATAATTTCTATGCGCATGTTGTAAAACTTTGCGACTCTGTGCCTCTTTCTCCCTTTTTTGTGTGTCCTGTATTGCTTTGTTTTACTGAAGGTTTTGAAATCGAACTAGAAGTTTAAACTGTTAATTCTACATCAGGACAGATTAGAAGTAGAACATGTAGTCATGTTTCCATGGAAGATTTGACTATTGGCTTTATTTCATTTATCTATGTTTTTTTTTTTCTCTCTCTCTCTCTTGCAGGAGCTCTCAAAAGCCGACACAATGGAGCTTTCAGTTGCTGTAGAGCTCTCTTTAGATGGAACGATAATAACAATTATATAAACAGTAAATATTTGCGGAATCGTAGTTATTCCTTTCTATAAGGTGGTTTTAAAAAAACGCCTGCAACAGGCCTACGACATTCATTCCGTCTCGAATTAGGGGTTCGTGATTGCCCATTACTACAATGGAGAACTTGCCTTCGTGTTTATGTCATTTTCCAGATATTTTCCCAAATGAATGCGGCTTTAAGCTCCTGGACGAGTTTCAATTCGACTATGCACACAACGCGTATACGATTAATGCCCAGGTGTTGTTAATGATTATCTCGACAGGCCAACAGGCAGTGCCGCGAATGATGGCATTGGCATAATGGCATTCGGCTCGTTCGAACGCTGGTCGAGTGCGAGTACGAAGTGAAACATAAGAGGAACCGAGAGAACGACTGGGAGAGAGAAAGAGAAATATTAAATTAGAAAGAACGATAAACAGAGGTGAAAAGACAAAGATGATAGTTCGTATCGTGGGGTTTCATCTGGGAGTGTGTCTGACGATGCCTGGTATGATGGGTGGGGTGTTTACGAACATACTGTCCAAAGGGTAAATAAGTTATCTTTGAAGGTATTGTTTAACATTGGGAGCAGTGATTAAAATAGAAATGTTCGAGATATCACATTTGATGCATATGATTGTATAGGTCAGTTGTATCACAAACAATCCTACCATACAAAAACTCCGTAATAAATCTTAAGAATATAAGGAGATATCACTATTTTCCCCACTAAACCATATCTGTAGACGGTTTAGTCTAGATACATTTTTATTATAACTCTTGTTCACATTTTGTATATTTAACAGTACTTAACATTGATTATACTGATTCATATTCTACATTGGTTGTTTCTATCCCTAACTCGCATTTTAGAACTACTTTGAAGCACTAAAGCTGGGTTTTTATTTCATCTGCAAATGGTAAATAATGCCTTTAACTGTGTCAAAACATGCTGTCATTCTTCAGATCATGGGCGAGAAGAGACGAGCATCATAGGCATTAGTCTCATCCCTTTTTCGTTTGAAAACACCCCAAAAATGCAAAATGCTTCACATTACGACTCTGTGATCAAGCAATGACATATTGGGACTCTGTTCAAAAGGTGTACTATGTTATAATGGCTGTGTCTGTGGTCCACGTTTTACCGCCGTGAAATCATTCTGTGAAGATCAAAGCTCATTATATGAATTACCAGACGAACAACACAGATGCGATAAAAATAGATTTCCATCTACGATGATGGATCGGAAATCATTCAATACGAGAAATAATCATTCCAAAGGATATCTCTGTAGAAAATGTATTGCGCGGAAGACAACCGAATAGTGTCATAGCCATGAAGCTATGCTCATTATCATCATTTTTTTTAAAATAAGTTTACAACATGCACCATTTCTTGTTCGTGGACGTCATGGCAAGCTGGCGACACATAAGACCAAGAGGGGAAAAATTGCCACCAAACTAGATTCATGCCCATCCATTTCCCAAAGTGCCATCCGAGCAATAGCTCCTGGCAAATTCAATTTGTAACCAAAGTGACGACATTCAGAGAAGAGCAGAGCATAGGCGTTTTTTGTTCTCCTGCAAGGGAAGAGTCCACGATTTAAGAGCTACAATATACGATCGGTGACATCTTTCTGAAGGGCGTCAAGACTGAACATCTTTGTTCAGATCATATTCCGTCACCAGACAAAATTTGGCTGTCGACGGGCTCTCCTGGCTACCAAAGAAAGAAAGTTATTAAACAAACCGACAGCAGTAACAATCATTCATGCAGCCCTCAAGTGACTGTCTGCAACGGAACAGTTTTTCAAGCGATACGATGAGGGCATTTATTGACATAAAATCCATTGGTTCCTATAAATGGCACAGAGTGCTTCTGTGCCTTGATTACTTGCAAACGTCGCGTGTTGGGTACCCGCAGGGAGGTGGGAACACCCATCTCCCTGCATGGCACGTGCAGACGTTTTTGGAACTTACAGCGTGCGGGCGATGGCTCTTTCTGCTTTTTAACTTAACAGTATATTGGAATGTGTGAAGAAAAGAGAGAACGAGTAATTGAAAGCTTGCGAGAGAGGAGAGAGAAGTGGCACCGACTTCATGATAAGCCTCTCCCTCCCTCTTTGAGTTTGTCACGCGAACTGCCTCGCAGAAATTCAACCAGCTTTCCCGAGCTGCCAGCGGAAATTCGACCACCTGTCCGCATGCGAAGGGAACGAGAGACAGAAAAATAACGCTTCCTTCCGCCAATTAGGGAGTCACTGTTCTGAAACCAAATCAAAGTCCGCTTGGTACCATCGACACAGACGGGGACGCACCCGAGGCGATGGAAATCAATTAACAGCCGCGAACATCTTCGCGAGTGTCCATGTAACGTAAGCTGACGTTGGGGGCGTTGTGATGCTCACTTACTGTTTGGGACTCGGATCAGTAGGCAGAGTTCTAAGCTATGTTCCAGTCGAAATGAAATAATCATGGCCACAAATATCAGAGGCTTCAAACAGTCTCAAAACAGCCTCTGCATCAGTGCTTCAAGGAAAGAGAGGCAGAAAGACAGACAAATAAACGGACAGACAGACAGAGAGGGGGTGAGAAGGAGAAAATAACATTTACGAAGAGGCGACAACGCAAAACCTGAAAGAAAAAGAGAGAACTATATTGATTCCTCCTTGCCCATCCATCCCCACACCGTAACTATACAATATGAAGACAGCGGATAGGAGCATTTCGAAAGCGTCAGTGACATGGTCCTTTCGTGTAAGGATGACGACTGGTACAAAGCATCAGATATCACGATCGCACTATACAAGTTTATTCTTCATTATTATTACGACAATATATCACAGGTAATTGAGGAGGAGAAGTTCGACTTATGTTACAGAGGGTCCCGTCTCTGGTAGATGTCGACCTCGTCCCAATACACACGACGATTGCTCTATATACGATAACGGAGTGGGACTCAGGAGCGCAAAGGGGATATGACACCTGTATATCTTGCTCTTGTACTAAACGCTGCGAAGTACGTATTTCAAACCATGCAGGGAGGTGAGCTAACCTTCCTGATAATACTATACACGCGCAGAAATCATGGCGATCGCCGAACTGACAGAGTGTAGCTGTAGGTTAAAACAAAACTCTCGCTTCCGTTTGTGAGCTTCCGCGTAGCCCGAGAGCTTGAAAAGCCTGCCTCCCCATTCCATGAATAACAGGCCTGGGCCTCCTTCCTCTCCAATCAAAACATCCGTCTTCGACTAATATCTGCACGGCTGTCTTGTTACATTCAATACCATTACTTTGCATAGGCACACCCGGGGCAAAGGGCTCTGAAGGCAGTATACCTGCATACTTCTCAAAGATTCTTCCTGACGGATTTCTGTGACAGAAACAACGACATTGCTCAAATTCCATGTCGTCCATATTATGTTTGCTCAATCCATTCAGTCTGCAGGTATATAGACGAAAGAAAGTGAAATATTATACTACGCTTTTGTTGTGTGACATTAACCTGATATGACAACGAGACAATTTACGTTTATGAAGAAGAGTCAAGCTAAAAGCACTCGTTTGGCGCTACATACACGCAATATTCACTTGCCATATTTAATTTCTAGAATAGAAGAGTTACTACAATGAAAGCACTCTTTTGAGTTTATAGCCTCTACAGAGTTTTCATGTAACTACTCAAATTTCTTTCCAGCATGTTTGTCAATAATGGGTTATATAGGCCTACGATACTGGGTGGAAAGCTGCATGCTGCAATGAAGTTGTACTTAACGTTATCTTTAAAAATCATAACTCTCTTTCGCAAGTCCTATTATTCTTTCCTATCCTATCTACTGGGATCTTCCATGGATATTACCAAGATAGGCTTAATACATCCTAATACTGTATTCCCTGAATTGTCCTTACTGTATACTGTTTTAACTTATCCTTCAGATACACACTATTACACCGTAGATTTTGTCAGGTGTATTGTGCTTTATTTGACTCAGTACACGACGTATTCTCATTTCAGTTTGAACTTATATTTGACACCGCATTACGTAAATCAGAACGGTGCTTGCACTATAAACTATACAAGTTCAGGATCTATTGGTAAGATTTGTAACAGTTCAGACATTTCCATCCACCCCGTTTTTATGGTGGTGTGAATATATTCTGGTTGACAATCCGTTCAAAAGTTATGTTTTTTTTAAGTATCTGCGCAGTCACTGCTGGATGAGAAAACTACTACAGTGTATGATGTCACATGCGTACAACGATGTAAGGAAAATAAAAAGAGAATTTCACAAAACTTTATTTTTTCAATAAAGTGCACGTTTCTTCAACTTGCTACAGACGTATGTTAATAGGGTAATATCATTCCCCCTGCCTTCTGAAAGAGAGACGTCCAGTGTTCTTTTGTTATGCACGAAAAATGAAAGTATGTTGATTTTGCTTTATTCTTATCTTTATATCGTTGTACACATGTGACATCACAAGCTATAATAGTCTTTTCATCCAGCCGTGACTGAGCAGAAACTTCAAAAATCCATAACTGTTGAACGGATTGTCCTATTTTCCTCAAACTCTCACTGATGTGTTCTACTATTATTGCTGCATTCACTCAACCCACATGTCTATGAAGGTGAACTTGTCCTTTAAATGTCGCAATGGCAAGTGACATGCATTACTATTAAGCATTATTCTTCCAGTAGGTATCCGATTATATACAGTAAATCTTGAAAATGTGAGATAACAGTTTCACATGATTGGCAAGAAACTGATAACATTGCAACTGATTGACAAATTGCCCTACATCGACGTAAATAAGCACTGAATTGATCAGTGTTTTAGTAGTAGCCACGATAAAAAATCATGGGCGTACATACTCGAGCAGGATTCGAACCTACGACCTCCTGATCACCGGACAGGCGTCATCTCCACTAGACCACCGAGCTTTCGCCCGACAGCAAGTGTTGGTTCTAATCCTTATAGCATGCAGCGGGAACTGCTTTGCTATTCAAATTCATGAAAATTCTTCCGTCGAGATGTTTTCACTGCAACTGATTGACAGATTGCCCTACATCGACGTAAATAAGCACTGAATTGATCAGTGTTTCAGTAGTAGCCACGATAAAAAATCATGGGCGTACATACTCGAGCAGGATTCGAACCTACGACCTCCTGATCACCGGACAGGCGTCATCTCCACTAGACCACCGAGCTTTCGCCCGACAGCAAGTGTTGGTTCTAATCCTTATAGCATGCAGCGGGTACTGCAACATGTTTAAAAGTTTGAAGGCACAATCCCAAGAAGTATTGTGTTGAGTGATATTTTCGTTCCTTGAACCAAGTTTCGTTTGATCAACCCTCGACCTTTGAACCCTATGGCCTATAATTTTTTGTCCCGAAATATTCACGTGAGGAGATTTTGCATGGAGGATTTTTTTTTTTTTTTTGTTTCAACAGTCACCACAGGCAGGGTTTGCTTGTTTGTTTGTTTGTTTGTTGTTGTTTTTTTGGGTACTGAGTCAGGCTTATGTATTTTTTGTCAAGTCTGTGTTGTGTGTGTGTGTGTGTGGGGGGAGGGTGGGGGTTGCGCGTGTATGTTTGTTCACGAGGCGGTCGTCGAGGAATCAGGCAGGCGCTGAATTTTAACATCAAGGCATTCGCTTCCCATGAAAGAAACATGAGCACTGGGCCTCTGTTCAGACTTGATAAACGGAACAAGGATTTCTCCCTCCCATACCCCCCCCCCCCCATCTCCCTCTTTCCTCTCGCGTCACCACTCTTCTATTCCGTTCTCTTCTCTTTGCTCTCCCTTTCTCTTTCTCTCTCACCGAGACCATCGCACGCGGTACAGTACACGTTAACATTTTCCTTCCATCAGGGATGAACACGCGCCGTCTGCTCAAACACAGAAAGTGTCAGAGCGCGGGGCCATCAACGCCAGCAAAGGGGAGCGGAAGGACTAAAAGGCGTCAAAAAATGAATGTGCAATAAATCCCTGAAGTTAATTTTAACTGGTCCGAGGTATACAGGTGAGCGAGATTTAAGGAGGACGAGCGGCGGGAGGAGAAGGAGGGAGGGTAATTACCAATCACTATCATCGAGTCTTGAGTGCCTCATTGACCTTGTACTTAACGGACTTGCCATCCACGGCAATGACGTAGACATCATTATAACTCGATTCGGATAAACAGCGACGTAATTATCAACCATCGTGAGTACTGGTTGTCCTACAAAAGCATAGCATGATCTCGTCTGTGGGAAATTTATTTCTTATCCAGTTGTAGCAATTCCTTCAAAGCGAGAGAAAGTATACACAAAGAAAAGAAACCATTCTGTATCAGAATACCAGACAATTTAAAAGTTGGTGAGGAAAAGCAGAAATTCTGCTTTTGAAATTTTGTGAGAAAGTGATTAAATTGTCCTTCAGGTAAATCACAAGTAAATTAGTGGTGTTTGTTGCAAATAGTATTTTCACAGGACTGATTTGCTTTTTAGTCGAACGATAAACATAAAATGGGATTTCTGTTGGTACCTCAACGTACTGCACACTCTGAAATCGGTGTCGAAAAGAGGGCGCCCTTGTAAGACAAAATTCGTTTTGATGGTCAAAACTAAATAGGATATGTCGGAAATAGTTAATGACATTGCATTGCTAGATTAATGGTCATGTTGTGACACGGAGAGTACATTTGAAATCAGTGTTATGAAGAGGGCGCCCTTGTCAAACAAATTCGTTTTATAATGGATGGTCAAAACTAAGCAGGATGTGCCGGAAATAATAACGCCGTTTATAATCTAGACTAATGACCATACTATTGTTACGAAACGGCAAACACGTTCGAGACAGATAAAAACTGATCTTTAAGACTCATATCCTCACAGGTATTTTATATATACACATACGAAAACGCAAACATGTATGTGCTATACATTTAACATAAACAAATATATACAATAATGTATCATTGGTATTCTATGTACAGAATATGCACAAAGGGACTGAGAGACAAATAACCAAATCCTTATTTAAACACTTTACAAACGTGTCACGCCATAGTTTGTTCCCAGGTACAGGAGCTATATTGGCGAGGGAATCCACTCAGTCTGGCAAACATTCATCTCACAAATCTCATATGTTAATCATCAAACAAACTGCCCTCGAATAAACAATATTATTTACCGCGTAAATTCTATTAGCGATATCTGAAAATTGTATATAAAAGAAGGTGTTTCATGATGTTATCGTTGATAAGGTGACAATGCGACAACGTTGCTTTCGTGAAGTGACTGACAATAATATGAAGAGATGATTTCTTAAAATAGCGTGCGCTGAAACGGAAGGATATCATCACTTTCTTCGCCCCATCGAGATACTCACACGTTCACGTCAATACTTTTACCCTCCGGCACCGTGCGTAATAAGCAACCAAGACGTCTCTCAGCCAGTGACGACAGTACATGGCCTTGCGCTTCAAGGAAGTGCAAGGCTCGATATGCGAACCTCACAGTTATACAACCAAAAGGGTAAACACACTCGATACTTTGCCAAGACCATCTCGAACACATGGTTGAACGCCGTTTTGTTTCCACTACTTTACGACGCGCGTTCGATGTAAGACAATCCGTGCTCCCAAGTGTAGCGAGTGCGCTTTTCGGGTTCTTTACATGACATCACAGACTTTAACTAGCACGGCATTTGATGTCAAGAGCAATTCAGGACGGGTCTCCCCCTCCCTCTCACCTGCCTTTCTATCTACTACACACACACACACACACACACACACACACACACACACACACACACACACACACACACACACACACACACACACACTCCATCTCTCCTTTCTCTCTCTCTCTTTCTGTTTCTATTATCTATTTCTTCAATGTGATCATGCTATTGATGTCTCACTCAAGATTTTTCTAAGATATAAAATTTCACTCCTCTCTCACTTCCTCATATACCTCCCTCAGTCCTGTTGCCGTTTCTTCTCATCTTTAGTGCGTGCTTATAATTGTGTCTTTCTTTTCCCTCTCCCTCATCCACACAAGTCATGCAAACACACAATCACACAACCACCACATCCATAAAACTCAATCCTTTGCTCATGTCACTACGAACTATGTCGTGTGCAAACAGTTTGCTAGCGTGAGAGTCACGCACCTTCTTCATCAGTATCCGCGATTTATGTCGCACTGTCGTTCAACTTCCGCGACATACGAAAAAACATCACCACATAGTGACAGTATTCCCATTTCATGTCGGCGCCCGGCTGATTTCGAGTGGGTGGGTGGACGGGAAAAGGCGCCTAGATCGTGTCGATGAAAGTAAACGAATTAACAGTGAAGCGGAACACAAAGAAATGTTCTTTTCTTGTGCTTAAAAGTAAAAAAAATAAAAAATAGAACCGTGAGTGTTTCTGAAGAAATGAGCGCTATCAACCACCCGTCTCATGCCCTGCCAACACAAAACACGTACAAGATGTAAACTGATGTATAGCATGTATAAAACAGTGGTTTTGAATGTGGCTGTTTCATTTCAAAATAAAACATTACTCCATGGTGAAATTAAAGTACCTCCAGCTGTTTAACTGGTGTAGATACCGATATCGCCCTAAAACATGAAAAACTTTTCATCTTACATTCAATTTCGATGAATGGTATGCCTGTCTTTTGCTTCAGTTTGCTCTGTACATTTATATCACCATCAACATGGAGTAGAATTGCATTCTAAGATGTGATACCTTACTGTCTTCAAAATGAAAAAAAAAAAAGTTTCTTCCAAGTTTGATGTACGCGAGTCTCGGTGACTTCAAAAACTATCTATTATTACATTATATACAGAGGCAGAGTATACACAGTTATTCTCTCCCTCTCTCTCTCCCTCTCTCTCTCTCCCTCCCTATTCCCCCTTCCCCTCCCATCTTTCTCTCGTTTATCTGAAACTTTCCGATAAAGGTTATGGAAGCTTTCGGAGAAAATCATGAACCATCCTTTCCCTAACGGGTATATAAGGAGATTGCGCCAAACATTAAGAGACGAGGTAGAGACGCTGTAGAATCGGTAAAACGGCAGCCAACCTGAAATTAACAATTTCCTCGAAAGAATTGTTGAGGAGAGGGGGAGACAGAGGGGGAGAGAGGGAAAGAGAAGGACATGAAGAGGGAGAAGATGGATGAGTGGACTCGTAAGTGAAGTATTCAAGATGAGGAATAAACAGGAAGTGTGTCTTTTAGACACGGTTCAATGGCAGCCGCTTGCCTCATTCAAGCATCCTCGCCCGGCCATTAGTCCGCCGTTCTGGGTGAATTGCGATCATTTCGATTTTCACGCACGAACACGGGGTCGAGTATGGCCGGCGACGATCTCAAATTCCCCTTCCTCCTCCTCCTCCTCCTCTTCTATGTCCTCCTCTTACTCCTCCTCGCACGCGCGCGGTTCGCTGCCCTTACGCGGCAAGAGAAAAAAAATATAGATATAAATACATTTTTGTTTTTTACAAATACATTTTGCTCTCTTGACATCGAAGCTTGTGAGCATTCGTGTGAGTTTTCTTAAAGTGACTTCGATTTGTGTTTGTATTCAAAACATAATGGCGCACACCAATACGGGCATTACAATCAGTGCAAGTACACTCAAATGAGAAGTAATGAAGAACATCTCACGTAGACGATATAAATTGTCATCCAAGTCAACACTAACACCCACTAAATTAGTGTGGACTGTCGTCACAAGCACTTACTATTAGAAACACGATTTACCCATCAAAGATGGGGCTGTATTGTTATTAGCTTATTCGAGACACTCTGCCTTGAATGATTTCCACCACAGATGCATAATAATGCATGAAGAAAACGTGGGATATTAATGTTTCACCACGTCAGACAACGATCATGCATGTGGCTCAATGAAGCCATGAAGCAGATGATGACGAGTGGGAGTATCAAAGTTTCTACAGTGGAATGCTACTCAGTGCTGACTTTAGTGCATCAGGTAAAATATCAAGTAAGTGGAATTGTAGGAATTCCAACAAATGGAATCAAAATAAAGCAAGTTTTGGAATGTCTGAAGTTTCACTATATTTCATTGAACAGCACAATAAATTGGTCAAAGTAACAAATGCAAATTAGATAAGTGATGATGTCTTACAAATCTTCCAATGACTTGCATACAAATCTTTCCTAAATTTTCGGTTAGGATGAAACTGTAAGCAGACTTACTTTTACCCTTCGAATGATATAGAATTGTAACCGATAGTAGTGATGCTAATTTCTAAATTAACGTATCGATTTCAGGTATGCTTATATATTTTTCCTTTCAAACTCATGGTATATAATATGAGGTATTGACATCACTGTCTCAAATTACTTCATTAACTAACGTTAACTTGATGGAGTGGATGTTTGTTGAACTGATCTTTCCGAGGCGATGCGATATACAACAGTCCTCTCCCCAAAAACAACAACCACGAAAAAACCCCACAAAACACAAAACAAAAGACTATAATGGCAATTGCTTTGCCTTTGCCACAGCGCATGGTTCTAGGTATAGTAGAGTACATATCGACAACGGCAAAAGTAACCCCCATGACCCAAAACTTTCCCCGTGCAGAGAATCTTTATCCGATAATATGCGTATACACATTTTCAAGAAAAAACATGTACCTTCGGGCATTGCATAGATATTGAGGGAAATCAACAGTGTTGTGAAAATGTAAGAATTTGTCCTTGACCTTTGAACTTGCGCACGTGCGCCCAAAAGTTGATAGGCACAGATTCGTCCACTCAAGCATGCAATGCCAGATTTCATTTGGATACCTCAAACAGTCCTTTAAAGGGACTGTACAGAACTGATTGAGGTGGGGATTCATGTTTTGAACATTCCTAAGTGAGATAATGAAAAGCCTCTTATGAAATATGAAAGAGCATGTGATTTTAAAACGGATTCAACGTTAATTTGATGAAAATTGGTTTTCAAATGGCTGAGATATCCAACAAAGTTCTAATAATGAAAGGCGACATGCCACAACTTTATTAGGAGATCTCTGTTTCACCTTGTTTTTGGATATCTCAGCCATTTCAAAACCTATTTTCATCGAATAAACTTTTGATACACCTTAGAACTGCATGCTCTTTGACATCTCATAGAGTGGTTTCTGAATATCTCGCAAAACGTTAAAAGCTAAATCCTCACCTCGACCAGAACTGTACACACCCTTTAAGTTACGCTGTTGACGGAGGGTGGGTGGACAACCTGAAAACATAATGCCTCCGGCGACACTTGTCTTTGTGACGGAGGCATAAAAATCACTATCGCTAAAAATGTAAGATCCTACTGAAACACTTAACTTTTCTAGACATGTGAACGATACAATCGGTGGTCATGACCCTACATTAGTTGAAACACTCGAGACCTTCCCCTGCCTTCATCTTCCTCCGCCCACCATGAACCGACCTCATTCTGCGCAACACCATTTCCAATGCTTCCATGCTGTGGTCATCCATTTTGTTTGTTCTTTTGCCCAGTTGAGTCCGTTTTGCTTGCAAACCATAATGCGCTCTGACATTTCCCCCTGCTTTCGCGGTCAAACACCGAAGCAAATACAACTACCCGGTACTCCTGAACAACTATCATCAGCTTCTTCGCTCTTTGTTGTTGCCCCTCTCCGCCCTCTCTTTACTGACAACCGTTTAAAGGAGAATTCCAAACCAGCTAAAAGTTAGCCTGAAAAAAAAGAGTAAAATTACGAGCAAATAATAGTGAAAATTTGATCAAAATCGGATTAAAAATAAGGAATTTATGAAATTTGAAAGAATGGCTAATTCTTTATGCAGAATAGTTCTCGAACAGTTGATATGAAAGATGCAAAACAGCGAAATTTCACAATATCATAACTGCTCCAATTTTCACCCCATCTCGATCATACTTTCACTGTTGCGATTGTAAAACTACTCTTCCTTTTCCCAATTCCAACAAACGTTTGTATTGGTCCCTAATTCCCCTTGAATATGTTTTACTATGCAATATCACTTCCTAGTGTCACGCTCTCTACATACTTATGCAGTGTGTGTGTGTGTGTGTGTGTGTGTGTGTCTATGTGCGCGCATATATCAAACATCAGTTCCAGGGCCTTGTTTCACAAAGCTGTTCGTAAAGTTACGAACAACTTACGAGCAACTGGTGATCAGTTCTTGTGCTGAATTATTGCAATTCTGCTAAGTATAGCACATCAGAACTGATCACCAGTCGCTTATAAGTTGTTCGTAACTTTACGAACAGCTTTATGAAACAGGGCCCATGCAGGTTTGGCAATAACTACACCGTCTATATCATCATACTATGTACAACAATATCTTCATACCACTGCTTTTGCTGGAGTCGTCACACGAAAATAACAGTTCCATAATTCAAAACACACATGCCGCGGTTGAGTTCCGATGGGTGGTGCTTCCAAAATGGCAAAGGCAAGAAACATTCTGTGTAACTGCATTATAGTGTCTAATTAAAGTCGAAATGAGTACGCTCTCAACAATGTACGGAGACTGACGCTTCACTTCACGATGGGAAAGACGCGAGACGAAATGATACAGATCTTTCATTTCCTGTCGTGCATGCTGGCATTTCGGTCGTATTCAGGCAAACACATCTATGCGTGACAACATCTAATAATCAGTCTCACTTACCTGATCAAATTCAGGACTGTCAACACTCACGCGTCAAAACATCAGGGCGGTGTGAAGGAACATCTAGGAGGTATTACTGGTAGGCTAAATGCATTACAACAGGTAAAAGTGATGCTGTTATATCTTCTCTCAGTGTTCTGAAGGGAAGTTTGCGGATCCTCCCACAACATTGGGAAGACTTGGCGGCTTTGAGAATGTCGTTCAATCAGAAAGACGCCACCTACAACAACAGATCCGCGGAGCTATAGTGCTCACCTGCATCAGCAGCGCGCTTTGCCTTCATTGCAGTATATCTAGTCAGCACTACATCTGAGGGAAAACATTTCAAAAATCGCTGGATAGATAATAGGCTCCATGGGCAACATGCTCCTAGTTTTGGGTTTTTTGACCCGCTCCATGGGGGCTCACTATCATCATTAGTACAAATTATGGCCCCCTTTCCCCATTCCGCAAAGTTTGGTCGATTTCCAACAACCAGTTTTGTGATGACGAAAATGTGAAGAAGTACGCGAGCTCCACGCGAGCTATTCCACTCAGGAGAGCTAAAAGACTTGAATATTCATCTATCATTTATAAAGCGGAAAGTAAATTACATTAACGCCTTTTTTCCACTCTATCGCATGTTATCTCCATCAACTCTGTTCAACAGTTGCCTAGTTCACTTACCTCTTTCACACCCTGTTGGTGACCGGTATAATCATGATAGTCACGCACATGCGCAGACAAATTTGTTTACACTGTCACGTTGTGCTCTCTCTCTGTCGTTGCTGCAATTGGTATCAAGCCATTTTGATTCGCGCTAGAAATCGATGGGAGGCGAAAAGCAATCAATCAACCAAAATTGAGGTTCGGGGGAGGAAGTGGTAGACGAGGAATGGCAAGATTCTCGTTGCCATAACAACGTATTTAGTCCTCTATATCGATGCAAATTTTATTCTGTGGTGTGGACGCCTACCACGAAGAACTGGCGTGAAGCGACAATGGCAGCAAATCCACCGCATCTAAACATCTAAAATATCTAACAGCTCGTGACACTATGATGATATTGGGAGATCATAGTAACAGTATGCTGTGAAGGATAAATGATTATCACTACCAGTTGACTACCTTTGGGAAATCGGAAAACGCATGCTTTGTCGAACAAAATCATAAATAGATAAATAAATAACGAAACTACATTAGCTCGAATTCGATTTGAAACATTGCTCTTAACTCAATTACTTAAATCACAAGCACGCCAAGGATCACAAAACATTCCAAAGTAGCCTATACTAATTCAGTGTAATCCCAGTGTCTCTGGTATCACAACTGTTGTAAGATATAATATTTCTGCTATTCTTTAACATCACCCACGTACATTCAACTACGTGTGCACCATTCTGTTACACTGGTGGTTTGTCGCTGGAGCAATCCGCGCACCTCTTCAATCCTCAGTCTTTAACGTGTCAGCTGTACAGCGGTTTGTTTCACGGCTTTACATTACACGTACAAACAAGCTGTCTTTTTCTTCCCTCCTCCTCCATCATTGCATCCGTTTAAAGGGATTGTAGCACAGTTTTGGTTGAGACCTAACCTTAGGTTTCTAACATTTATTTATTCATTCATTCATTTATTTTGGTGAGGTAATGAGAAACCTCTTATAAAATGTGAGAGAGGATGTACTTCCAAGAGGAATTCAACGTTTATTTGATGAAAATTGGTTTTGAAAAAGCTGAGATATCCAAAATAGAGCGATCCTAATAACAGGCGGTACCCACCGTTTATTACGATCGCTTTGATTTACTTTGTTTTTTAATGTCTCAGCCATTCCAAAACCGATTTTCATCAAATAAACTTTGAATCCCTCTTAGAATTGTATGCTCGGTACTATTTCATAAGTGGTTTCTATATACAGATATAGGTATCTCGCAAAAAAAAATAAAAATTAAAAGCCCCATCCTCATCTCTATCAATACTACACCATTCCTTAAGTACTGCGTATGATTTTTAGAGACCACTACATCGCAGAGGACTGATCGTGGTGTGACGCTCTCCAAACTCGAGCTAGTGTTATATCTTAACTCTTTATATGATAAAAATGACAGCTCGGATTCACGATGATAATGGAACTAAAAGATGATAATTTGTCGGAGAGTAGAGATTAAGGTCGATCACATACAGGGTCAGGAGGACAAACAGCAGAGACACCCATATCTCCAAAAATATACCATCGATCTATTTCAAGTCTACGCAATACCAGAGTAAAACAAAATGGAAGCCACTGACTTAAGAAGTTAATAACGCTTTTTTTTCCTTCCCTAGAAAGAAAACCTTTCAGTAATTTTTGGTCACATGGCCACTGTTCATCATGGGAATAGTTTTATACGCTTTCCACGACAGCATCGGTGTAGAATGTCTGAAATATCTTCCTTAGCTTGAGGTGTGGCGTCACCTCTTGCGTATGTTATTCCGCGAGCGCATACTATAAATTAGATTCTCTACTCTACGGATAGCGAATATCACCGAAATCAAAAGCCCATCTTTGAACTACCAGTTATGTGTCTCTTCAGCACACAATATGTTCCGGCGGTTTAAAAAGAAAGAATCCAAATTGTCCTGTACGTTTCCATTTCTAAGTCATGATACCATTTTTTTTTTGATTTCGTTTCAATCTGCATTTTTAACTCAATTACAGTATCAGGGATGCAGACCTTGTAAACAGCATTGCAAAATTCTGAGGCGTACAAAGTGGGTCATTTTATATGGAAAACAAGATTTTTCACCATTTCTGCAATAGACAGCTAGACATTATTGTGTATGTAATAAAATTTGCGAAAAACATTACTTTACATTTGAAAAACACAAAATATTGGAAAAAAGTCACAATTGGCATCTCGACAAAATCTCTACATCATTTAATAGATCCCGCATATTATACTTTTTTTGGATGAAAATAAGAAAACCAAACATTTTCAGCCTTTTTAAGGCAGAAAAAAAAAGGATACACAAAGCACACAATCAAATCAAGAGAAAATCAGCATCACGCGAATATCCAAAGCAATACAATGTGCCACGGGCGAGAGGCCACTAATAGCTTAACGCAATATCCACGCAGCATTTTCATCTAACCTTGTACAACGTGGCTCGGAAAAACCACGAACACGAATGGATTTTATCTCAATTTCGAGAGATGGAGTAGCTGTGCATTATGATTTGAAAGACGTGTTACTGACATAAAACGTCATCGATCAATGACACTCTCTGGAAATTCACAGTGAGAGGGAAAATCGAGCATCTGTAAAGAAAACAACAAAAACTGAACGCAACCGTAGAGATAAAACCGTGACAGTTACCAGTAAGAGTTTGTTGCTGTTGTTTGCTGTTGTTAGTTCATTACAAAAAAAAAAAAAAAAAATGGGGGTTGCATAAAAAAAAATACGTTGCATCCATAGATAAAGGCTCATCTTGATCACAGTCGGTGGGAAAATAATAAGTAACATAATCAATAAGAACAAGAATAAACAATGCAGATTAGGTATATATATGCTTACATACTACACAAACGCCATGTTTGAGAAGCATCGCGGCGTTAACTAGGATGCTTGATGTATTTTATACTTTGGCATAATCGTTTTTCTTGTTTGATTTGTCAAACTCAGAACCAAGACGAACGATTACGATGACCTGGAAAGGGGGGGGGGGATAAAATTTCGCGTTGACCTGTATTGCATCATAGCAGACACCAAATGATAAATGATATGTAGTCAACAGGAAGAAGCAGGGCTAGACTCTCTCCCAAGGCATATTGTATGGGTGATTCCTTTTCTCAATGTCGGACAGCGGAAGACCTGATCCCCTCGAGTCATGTGATTCACGCACAAGGACTAGCCGAGGTTGAGGGAGAGCGGATCTTTAACCCGTTGAGGACAAGTCCTGAGTATGCTCGGGCAGCTGTCTATGGGAAATGCGTGTTGTAGCAAAATCAGCCCGTCCTCAATGGGTTAAAGTGCCGATATGAATATGCACCATGTCTAGATTTACTTTAATGTCCAGAGTAAAGACAATGATCGGAGCTTCACCACAATTGGACTTTGAATAAGAAAGTTGTGTAATGTTGAAAAGTCGCAAGTTCCTATCGAACAGGTGAACTTGATAGCATCCACATAATCGTGGGGGCGTTGTGGTGTAGCTGATAAGATTCCCCAACTCCAAAATGGAGGACCCGAGTTCGATTCCCGCCCAGTGCTTACGTCCTTGGACAAGATGTTTTTACCCACAAATGCCCCACTAGACCCAGGTGTATAAATGGGTACCTGGCAACGCTAGGGTAATAATAATGGCAGGGCCCTCTGGTAGAACAGTGGCAACACTGAAGAGGCTACCCTGGATAAAGAACATCTTATAAAGAATATAATGAAAATTAGTTTAGGCGCTATGATGACGACATGAAGTCTCTATTATACTGTACTTTCACACTGGTCTGTGTGTAAGAAGTGTCATTAAAATCATGCTTTGGCCGAAAATTTATCACTAACCCTTTTCTCCAAAAGTTACTGTCGCCCATGCTAATGCAACACGACAAGATTTGATGCAAAGAATAGAGGTTTTCTTCTCGCTTTTTATTATCAAGAAAGAAAGAAAATAAATGAAAAAGAAGTACATTTCAAGAAGGTTCGTGTGGAAGTGAATGCATGCGGAGACCTCATCAAGTCTGATGTGTATGTGGTCACTACTAAGCGTTTCCAATGTTTTTTAATGACTGATTTTGATAACTTAAATAAACACACACACAAAAAAAAAATAATGTCTGATTTCTGTCCTTATTCTCAATTGAAAACAATATCGAGTTCCTCTTTATACTGCAACTTCCAAAGTCGATTCAGGTGTCTTCATAGTACCATCCTTGAAGAATCCATGGAATCTCATGGAAAAGAAACAAACAATAACACGAAACTCTGCACAATTCGCCGTAAGCCTGCCTCAGATTGTTTGGGGGCAGGTGGACACTATTGCAACGGAGGTGAAATTTGAGGGAAAATTCTGCGAGCAGTCTCCTCGGAACGTAACATAATTCTAACGGAAGAGACGTAGAACTGCGTATGAGTGGATGTTTAGAAAGAGGGATACACAAAGATAGGTACGAGATAGAGAGAGAGGGAAAGCGGAGACAGAAGGGGGAGAAGATTTTGAGAGAGGGAGAGAAATTTGAAGAGGACGGAGGTATGACAAACTAAATTACGGGATACGGGAATCTCGGATTCCCGGTTTATCATCTGCAGCGAGAGCATTTTATCTCTTGCCTCCAAACCCTGGCTCGCATCCCACACCGTATATATACATGAGAGCACTCCTTGGATTTCCATCGGTTCCGCAAACAAACCCATGTCAGCAACGAAATAGACGTGACTAAAAATACGTTTCGCGTTTCTCCAACGCGTTCCCTCTCTGTATCTATCTCTCCCGCTATCTCTGTGTATGTATATATTATCTCTTTCGTTATTTCCTTCGTGAGTATAACAACAAACACATCCGATGGCGCTGTCTCGATGATGTGACACGGTGCTGAAATCCACTGCATGGCGGCCGGGACGTCCCATTCCCCCCCCCCCCCTTTTCTCTCCCTCTAAAGAGAGGAGTCTTTTAACATTCATGTCAACAGATGGGGACGAGTTGTATCATATTGTGCTGTGGTCTCCACTTCCCGAGATTTGGCAGGACGAGGTGAAATGTGATCGAGCATGATGAGACGACAGCCTTACTGACCTCGTCATCGAAAAGGAAGGACCAACAAAAACGTGTGAAAAGTGTTTACAGTCTTGTCTTCGGACGCGGCATGGAGAACCATTCTGCGTTAAAGGGATGGTACAGTTTTGAGGCTGCAGCTTTCCAACTTGTGTGTGCGTGTGTGTGTTTGTCAGATATTGAGAAACCTGTAATTCTTATAGAGAAATTCATTGTTAATTTGATGAAAATTGGTCTTGAAATGGCTGAGATAACCAAAAAAGAAAAGCGATAAAGATTTGATAATCCATGACTTTTATTAGGATCTCTTTGTTTTATCTTGTTTACGGATATCTCTGACACTTCAAAACCGATTTTTTTTTTTTAATAAGCTTTCGATTCTCCTTAGAAAATATGCTCTTGAACATTTCATAGAGTGGTTTCTAAATAGCCCGCAAAACATTAAAAGCTGAATCCTCACCTCAACCAAATACCATGCATTTCATTGTGAATGAGGGAGGCCACTTGCAAGCTGTAATTCTCATCCTGTCTTTTCTCTTGTTGGTTTTGCTGTTGTTGTTAGTGGTGGTGTTGGTGATATTGCTTTTAGATATCTTTTCCATGATAATTCGATACACGATGTGCATCGAAAGAGTAAAAAAACATCCTTGACGCAAATGCGTTGCCTTTGTAACCCATTCCACCCTATATAAACGAAACGTCGAGGCAAGTAATATACAAATTAAACGCAATACAACAAGCTATTCAACAAGCTATTCAACAAGCAACTCAACAAGCAATTCAACAAGTTATTTGCTCATTAATTTCCCCATTTGAAATCACATTACATCGTTCGTCTACATTTACGTTAAAATGATGAGCGACTGAGTAATCTTTCGAATGTTACATTCTCCCTCTCAGCATCCCGTTAAACGGCTCTTCGGGGAACAATTTGTGAGAAATTACGCTATTTATGCTCAGCCAACACGGCAGTGCAATTCAATGACAAACGTGTAGACTCTGCCTCACGCAATCAATGAGGTTCGTAAAGCTAAAGGGGAAACAGTCTGCGACCCAATATTGTTCTGCGGATGGAGACTTGTATACCTCGCTGTATTCTTATTGGCACTCAATTTACTGCATTAATTCGGCTTTATCTATCTCCGTTATCATTATTATATTATTATCATCATTATTATTATCATCATTACTATTATTATTATTATTCTTGACTGATCGATTGATCGATTTACTTATTTCATTTATAGGTATATAAATATTTTTTTATTATTATTATTTTTATTTTTTTTGCGAAGTTGTCTGGTTAGTTTACCCAAACATTACCAGCGCTATCTCGAGAGAGTACCATCAACTTGTTTCCGCACTGTGAAATGAATCGTCGCTTGTACCTTCCTTCTGCACGCATTCAACTGAAGGGCTCAATGTGGGTTGCGACTTGGGCTTTTGTGAGGACATAGATAAAAAAATCCGGAATGATTGTCTGAGTGCTTGTTGACCCGGGGTCAAGGCGTTCTTTCCAGGTGTATCACTGACGCATGCGCAGAGATTCCATTACGGTGTCTTTCTTTAGCGAGCTAGTTAACAATAACCAAGGCTGCCATAACTTCCACATCAAAATTTGAGAGATTCCATAGAGCGATCGAGGAGATTCTTGTGCATTTATACATGCATCTCAATGAGCAAAAATAATCACCAAATCAGGGAAACTTTTACATTCTCTTTCCAGGACACGATAAAAATTAAATGCTGAAGTTTTTCTCCCTCCCCCCCCCCCCCTTCCAAGCCTCCTGCACAAGCGGAGAGGCTAGAAAGCTTGCCATTAACCTACCGACATGCCAACTCCCCCTACATAACACACATGAATCATAACAGTGTGTCTACTTATCGAATCACTTAGAGTAAAAATTACTGCGTCACGCGAACACGAGTGGAATTTTAATGTTCCATATCTTCCTTTATTCAGATCTGATTTTTTAACTGTTCCGTTCGTTTGACTTTACTCTTTTGATTAAGTCCATTGAACTCAGGGAGGCGCTTGGACGAGTCCGTCTGATTTGGTATTTTATACTTCCTAAGTCTGTTGATGGATTCATGATTATCTTTATCTACTGAAGCCCAACAAAAAAATCTAAGAGCTATAATGCTCAAGCCCTTTTTTAAAAAACAGGAATGAGATTTGAGAGGTAAAACGCTGACTATATAGTATATGTAGCATGCGCCGCCGGTGGAACATTTTCAAAAGTGGGGGCCCACTTCCGGGTTGCAAGGAGGGCCCAAAGTAGTGACACCGTATTGTATAAAAGTCCCCCCCCCCCCCCCCCCCCGACCCCGGTTCCGCCGGCCCTGGCATGAAGAAGAACGATGTTTATCAAGCGAAAATTTGTGCTATTCCGACAAGGGCAGTAGTAATCAGACAGCACGTGCCTGACTCTGCCTGAATCCTGCTATTGTACTCGAGAAAGTTGAGATAACTCCAAAAAGACCGGAAAAAAGTTCGCACAGGGGACTGGACATGGAGAAGTTTCTAGTTTAGGGCCCAAAAAGCATTTCGAGGTACAGTAAATGTTCCCAAGCAAGAAAGAGTAATCATATGCAGTACCTACCTCGATACGAGATGTAAGGTTGAGTTCTTTGGTAATAACAGTGGGCAGGTAAGTTTCTCCGTCCCACCGGAGTTGGCTGCGAGACCAAGAGTATTAACTAGCCACGATCTAAGCCCGACTGATAGGTTTCTCTCCACGGCATCGCACACTGGGGAGACGGCGAGGCTACGCGAGTCGTCCTCGTTGTCTCAGCGACCGGCCCAAATCATCGACACGCTGAAAGAATAGACAATTATCATAATAATTATTGATCAAAACACAATGGGCACACAAGCATACATAAACACATGTGCGCGCACACACGTATGCGAACACAATGCACAAATCTCACACAACAGCACACCTTACACAGTGCAATATGATTGTATTTTTTTATCCAAAGGGTATATAAACGCTCCTATAGTATAACTCATGGGAAAAAAAGATAAGATCGATTCAGAAGCTGTGTAATATATTGTGTGAACCATGAAATACCACAATAAACAACGCTGATATCTACCGTTGATGATTTCTTTGTTTCCACCGCTACGAACCAGTATAATGTGTACAGGATGCACAGGCTTGAGTGAAGCAGTATAGGAGGAATCGGATGTACAACTTTAAAACTTAACCTTAACTCTGTTTAAAAAAAAAAAAAAAAATGATGAATGCATCTCTAATTCAACTAATTAAAAAAAAAGCACTTGTGCATTATTATTTTCTAAAATGGGCCTTTATGAATATAGGTTTTCCCATCCATTTTCGCACTTTTGTCATTCAATTTCAAAGATTTATTATTAAATTTCGTCCCGAGAAGCAGGTGGAACGCAAATCCTAACTTCAGTTTCGTCAATTGTCATTGTAATTCGTTTTTCGTCAAACATTTTCGAAGACATAGCATTCAGAATCGTCAATTGTCATTCAAATTCGTCCCTCCCGCTGACGGATCGCAGAATGTGAAGATCAAATTCGTCTTTGTTCACACAATTTCTTGAATTTTTCATTCAAATTAGTCAGATGTTGTCGATTCTTTATTTTGATGGTGAACCAACTTTAAGCCGACATATTTTTACTTTCTCTCGTAAACTGTATCGTTACACATTATTCCCTAACCATTTTCTTTAACAATACACACGAAAACAAGACTGCCAACGAAAATGATTGAAGGATAAACGACAGTAAAAAGTCATAACCCAGGACAGTATGTCAGTGTCACATTTTGAATTTTAACTCGTAATGTTCAGGTTTTCGCATCATAATGCATGACGCAAAGTTTAAATTTTGTACCCTGGAAAGCAGCACACGTAATCATGTTATCCATCATTCTTTGACATTAAACAGGCGACAATTCTACACTTAAATTTGTCTTTAATCATGTTTGCCTAGAAATCGTTTGTCAGTGTTTTCGTTTGCGAGACGGTATACGTCTGTTTGTATCAGAGTGTACTCGGATTACTTGTGTGTGTGTGTCTGCATCTGTGGTTCTGTGTGTGTGGGGGGGGGCACTTGTGTGTATGTTAACTCCTAAATGTAAAATGTGAACGGTTACAGAAAAAAAACCAAACAACAATACATTAATGACTGGAAAATCACACCGGGTAGAGATATGAGACGAATATGAATGAAAATTTAACGAAAATGATTGACAAAAGACGAAATTGATCCGGCTGTTTTGATTGCTGCGAGTGAGACTGACGAATTTGAACTGTAAATGACGAAAATGTATGCCAAATGACTAAATTGAATGGACTTTATTTGAAAATAAACGACGAAAGACGAATTTGAAAGTAAGATTGGCCTACTCCCGACATTCCGCGACGAAATTGAAGTAAAAATTTGTAAAATTGAATGAAAAAAGTTTGAAAATGAATGGGAAAACCTGTACTAAAATCCAGAGCTTTCACCTTCTTCTCATCAGTATGTCCGTTAAAAAGAAAAGTCATTTATCCAGTTTTAAATATTAAAAAGGAAAAATGCCACACGAATTTTGCCTATTAAACGGTAAGGCTCACTGTAATTATATGAGTATACAATCAGTACATATAGGTTTACATAGCAATCAGCCATCACCCTAAGTACAATAAATTGTAGAGGTTCTATAGTTACAAACATATTCTTATGTAACTTTTCAATGTGGATGTATATACGTCACATCTTACTCATGTAGCTATACGCTTAACAAGACACTGGATTGGTCTGAATTGGTGAATGAAGAGCGTGAAAGGCGTCAGCCTAGCTTACGTGGCAACAACATAAGGAAGGAGCCTCTGCTTATTAATTGTGCGTCAGGACGCCAGAAGGCTCGCGACGTGTCATTGCCTTATATGGTTTCCAGCTCCATACAATAAAGCGCTACAAAGAAAAACTCTACTCCATGCTGAAACTTCACTTTGATGAACAGGGTAAAATATTATTCAAAACCAAAACAAAGCAAATACAGCTTCCTCAAACAATAACATCGGACACAACACACAGATACGGCGAGTGAAAGTTTCACAACTGTTTCCACAACACGGTGATACCGGTTACGATCACATAAACATTACGCAGATAATAAGTGATAATAATATCATCTCAACAGTAGTTTTTTTATTGACTCGAAAAGAAATCTTTCCTAATTGTCTTTTCTAAAAAGAATTTAAAGAATAGTATATGCATCCATCATAATATTATTCAAAGGAGCTGGTAATGTGCCATTGCATTAATGAATGTTAACGGGGAAGTAGTGATAGAGGTGACTGAACCACCAAACTATGTGTTAACCCAGGGAGGTGAGAAGAAACTCACCTCTCTGCATGGTTAACCGGAGAGAGGCTCCTGCCGTCATCACATTCTTTATATCATTTACATATAAGATTGTTACTAATAATTACTGTTTCGTGGAAACACGTGAAGTTGGTCATTCATTCTTTATTTCATCGTTTCTTCCTTTGAAACTGCACTTGTTCTGTTTGAATGACTTCTCTCAGAGTGAAGTTCCCACTTTAACTCACCTAATCATAGTAGCAGGGCCTGGTTCAAGATGCACAGAATGTTACCCTCATGAGCAGTCCAATCTGAAATGCAGAAAAACGTGTAAGACAGTAATTCTCTGTAACTAATTTGGTAAGTGACGGGGTTCTTTAAGATAATAAAACCGCCCACAAAGTCATGATCAATGCCTGTTCTTTGAATCTGAATCTAAACACAAATGCCGAGTTTCATCTTTACGTAGTAATCGCGTGACAGACGAATATTATCTTCCGGCATACAAGATTTTGACCAAAGACAAAATTAACGAAACAAACTGCTCCTGGAAGCACCAGAGTGTTATCATTGCGCACTTGGAAGACTACAGTGACGTCTGAAACAAAGACTAGTTCATCATGGACCAGACAAAATGCTTTTGTAGAACACATCAGGTCCTGTGATAGACATATCAATGTATAATATGGAGTTCGAGTTATTGAGTATGTAATCACCAGCGAAAGTACATCCTTTTTCGAATACTTTCGAATACTTTCGAATACGAGATGCCATGACATAAAAAAAGGGTTTATGACACATGACTTGTGTATATCTCACTCCCACTTCTCACAGCCTAACTGGCAACTTTATAGTTTTAAGTTTAAAGTGATACTCCACTCCATGAATCCGACTTTAATCACCGGAGAAAACTTCAAAACAAATAAACAAATAAACAAACAAAAGAAACAAACAATGGTATACAGATTCCATTCAAATCAGACATAGGATAAGATGGATTGACACTTGTTTTCACGGCTGTGTGTTATTTGTCATCTGGATAACTGCAGTCACTACCTCACAATAAATTTATACTGACACATGCACCCGAATTTTCAAAGACAAGCAAACCCCAACACGCTCTGAATCCACACATCACACACAACGCTCACAATCACGTCATATGGTAGCGACCTCCCTCTCTCGGAACGACTGCATTATCGCGAGTTCATTGCCAGCTGTAGAGAGGACTAACGAGGTCAGGTTCAATCCTACGATAGATCCATGGCTTGCATGTCAAGACCTTTCTAGGTTATACAATCGGTGGAGAATCGCTTTTGTAGAAGAACCGAAGAAGTGACAAAATCATTCCACGTGCGCTGTTTGTTGTCATCGTGTAGCTGTGAATTAGATTTCCCTCCTCGGAAAGGAAAAGAGGAACAAGGATCAAGAGCGTGTGCGTCAATGGTCACGGCAAGGCCCACGGTTTGGGGTTGTTTGGGGTTGTTGTTGCTTCTTCCTTTTGTCCCTTCCGTCCCATCGGGATTTCCAAGTGAGACACACAATTTTATCGTGTATACTATCGAGAGAATGGTTTTCAATCAACTAGTTTCTTATCAAGAGACGGGAGAAGAAGGAAATGGGAGAAAAAGGGAGAGAAAAGGGGAGAAATGAAATGCGAGGAGTAGAAGGAGAGAGAGAGAGAGAGAACAGGAGGATAACTTGATATAAGAAAGACGGAAATGTTACTGCAATGTTATCGCGTCCTTCTCAAATATACACTTTAGGGGAAGTTGCGTGTGGCTTCAGTCCAATGTTGGAACTGGTCGAGAGTAGATTGCATTATGTGCTGTCAACAGGGTTGTTGCACCTGCATGTGTATTTATGCATGTTGGGTTTGTGCTTCCCACATAGAAGAACCACTGCAGTGGGGAGAAATGTCGAACATTTCCTTCTTTATTTCAAACGCTTTGCCCGAACTTGATTGTGAAGAAAATAATCATTTGGCGGTTTGGATGTGTTTGAGAAGAAAAAAAGGTCACTGTATACCAACAAGCATGCTGGTTTTTAGATTCACTGAGTTAAGCATCTGTGAGATAACGCTTAATCATGCATGCAATTCATACAAATGATGCTTGCCAGCAAATCCATCAAACAGCGACAAAGTGTTCATGAAAGCCCATTATTGTTTAGCAATGTTAGTAAAAAAAAAAAAATGTTCATTCAATCCATTAGTAACTGAATCGCCCGATTCTGCTCGTAAGATTACTCCCTAAAACGCCCGAAACCGCTCGTCCGCTTTTTCATAGTTTTATGCTTTCCTGTTTTCATTGTTTTCATATAGAATATATAATTACATAGTTCGAAAGTTGTCAAAGGTCAACAAAAGTATGTCAGAATTATTTCGGTGACACACCCTTTTATTTGTAAAGTCTTGACGGGCTTTCAAATAAACATTACTTATAATAGACCCCACAAAAATGCAGTGATCTATTTTGCATAATTTAGAAAGTTGTCGAAATAAGAGGAATATTGCTGTATACCTTCCAGGGAACAATAGGCCATTATGAACGGTATCTTCAGTTGCATTTTAACATTTATTGCAAAATGTTAAATGACGGACGCATCCACGATCACCTTGTCTACGCAAATTCATTATCTGTGATGAATCCTATGATGTTCGTCAAGCTTATGCATTATAATGCATTGAAAACGAGTGAAGTGCCTAGCCAACTGAAGAAAAAGAAAAAAGAAAGGTAATTTGTACCAACGTGCACGGTCATGAGCTAATTACGAACTGGCTTATTGGATTCGCAGAGTAATTTAAATCGAATTTAATAAGCTCGTCACTTTTGGTTAACTTTTGGGTCACTTATGGGTGCTCCACTTAAATGAGAACATCAGAGCGAATAGCTATGCACTACCACACATTGTAGCATGAAGCGAGAGGGTTGATCAGTCAGGCATACAGATACGACGCCAAGGCATTTGATATTCAGTGCGGCGGAAACTTTCGAAACATGTTAATTCCACAAACATGAAAACAAACAAAAACAAAACATACATACAAAACAAACATACAAAACAAAACGGAGTTACACCAGGTACCTAAAAATGAGAAAAGGCCAAGGGTTACAGTACAAGACGTGATAATAATTGTGATTGCTCATAATATATTTTTGATGTTTTATGGATAATGTTATTTCTTTGTTAATGTTTGCGTATCATTTTTATTAATATTCTGGAAAAATACATCATGCATTATCAAAGAAAACAAAATACCACAAGAAATTCTTATTTGTGATTCGACTATGAAGACTTGTTTGAAAGCGTTTTCTCCAGACCATATTATATACATAAGCACTTGCTGTGTAACATATGTCATTTATTTTTTGAATTCACAACGAATTTTTGGCATTGACCTGTCTTTACAATTATCATAACCTATAGCACTGCCTCGTGAGAAATGATGAAGAAGAACATGACCTTCGACCTACATGCCAAGACCAGCTTGCTCCTATGCCACGGTCGACACCGTTTGACATGTTAATCTGTCATCGCAACCTAGAAAGTTTGGTTTGGTCGCTATATCGCCTGGAGAGACCCTTTTCCAGGTTTCACGGAATGTTCTGTCTTTTGAAGCCAAGAATATAACCAGTGCCTCTGCGTTGCGTAGGAGCAAAAGTGGCAGCCATACCCTTATTAGAATGAATAAAATCCTAAGATGATGACGATTTCATGATGAAGTAGTTCGTCTTGAATGTGCGAGTGACAAATAGTCACATGCGCAGATGATTAAGTGAATTTGTCTATATATCTGTTAACATAAACACTACATCTAAATTAATTATTATGATGATAATAATAAATGGTGATAAAAACTGTATCATTATTATTTTTCATTATTATTATTATTGTCATTATCATCATTATTACCAGGTATGAATATGTTATACATAGTCCAAGTATAATACTGTATATTTCACAGCGTTCACAATATTATTATATGTTTTACAAAAAATCCAAATATATCAAATCGTTACAACTGCATATGAGGAAAAAGATCTAGTTTTTAACATTTTCTTAAAAGTGTGTACTGAACATGCGGATTTGATGATAGTGAAGAGTTTGCCATTCCTTTGTTACTGTTACAGTGAAAGTACGATAATAAAACTGAGGTGTTTGGGTTTTTTTTTTTTTTTTCAAATTAAAAACTGATAAGCATGTATTGACAATCTTTTCTTTTTAACCATCGCTTATTTTCGTAAAAATTGGGACTTACCTCGAACTACTCTGCCACATCACTAGCTACACAAGAACTTATGATCTCGTTGTGGAAGCCTTAAGTGCACCTAGTCCTTGGTCCAGTGGTAGCGCCCCACGCCTCTTTCGTCACACCCGAGAGCCGTTCCGGTGGTCCCGTCCTGGTCCTGGCCCTCCCGGCCCTGTCCTGCAGTATTTTGTCCTGTACAGCGAGACGAGACAAGGGAAAACAACGAGAATTTCGTTTTAACCGTGTTAGTTATACCGGGAGTGCACTGTATAAGGAGATAATAATGTAATGTTTGTGGTGGTATCCTGTCTGATATCATGGGATCTTCATTTTATTGATATCCTGTCACGCATCTCTCTGGTTTTTAAAACTATGACTGGGTGGGAGGCGCAACCGTGCTGGGAGCTCGGTTCAAGCAGAGCATGTGAAAGACAGAGAGATGGGGGAGGGGAAGACTATATCTATTATAGAAAAAAAAAAAAAAAAACAAGCACAGGATAGTTCCACTTGTGGTGTAATTGCACGCCGTGTCATGCAAAAGGGTTTAATCGGACGCTATTCCTCGATCTCAGCTATCAATTTTCAGACAAATCGAGACATGCGAGGGAGGGTAAGCTTCAGTGCACTCCTATAAACATCATTTCGTTGTTTCATAGCCTACACCCTTAAGAATTTCTGGTAGGCTTTTCGGTATATTCATATCAAGCCTTTTGTTTTCTTCTTTAAATGAACTGCACTTGAAAGACATTCTCTTGTCTTGAAGTACACCAGGAGAGGAAAAGCAAGACAATGATGTCCTTGGTGTATTTCCGTAGCGTCAATGAAGAAAACACTACTGAAGTCATTGTCATCGTCATACAAAAGTGGGAGTACTTTGTTTTTATATTCATAACAGAATCTGAGGTACAGCCAGATACCTCGTGAGAAGACGGCTTATCAGGATATACACAGGACGTATTATTACCATCAGGTGATGCTCAGACAGACACTTCAGTCACTCGATCAGGCATCTAAAAACATAATATTTTTCGGTTCTCAACCTTGCTCTTGTTTGTTTTTTTCTTCCATAATATTGTGCATATTTTCCTGCAAGTATTTCACTGCTGCTGCGAAAGACATCATAATAATAACAGTAGTACAGTCTTAGCATCACAGCTATCAAGGATAATGGTGATAACATCTGTGATGATGAAAACAAAACACTGTCAATATGATAACAATTAGTTACAATAATGATTAGAAGATTACAATGTTAATACTTCGTATCAAATTAAAAGTTTTATCAGTAAAGTCAATATTAAAAATACACACTGTACATGGAAGAATAGCAAGGAAGGAGTTTGTTTTCCGTTCAAGTAATAAAACCAATACAATGAGTAAACAACCCATAATATTATATGGCCAAAGACCCACTGTGTTTATAAGCTTTCCAAATTCCTATACACTCTAAATTAGTTGGATTAAAAAGTAATCTAATAGACCACGAAGAGGGACAAATCCAAATTAGATTATTAAATCAATTAGACTAAAGATTGTCATCTTATGTGGATTTGTCCCTCCTCATGGTCTTATCAGATTACTTTTAAATCCAACGAATTTAGAGTGTAAGGAATGAATACAATGACTAAATGATTATAACGACTTTGTAACAAAAATGAAAATTATCATCCCTTTATTGTTTCTATCATTTTCATAATTATAATTGTCATCAGTAGCTGTAAAAGAAGTATCATCATACAGTCATAGAGTCCAAACAGTATATGAAACTAAGTCTATTTTGACAAGGCCAAAAAGTGGGTCAGCAAGTTATTACTGAGTATAAAAAATACGCCGAACCGGGTTTCTCTTTCAATGACTTCCCCCTATGACGTCTGCTCCTATACAGATGGAGCAAAGTTTCATGCCGCGAAAAGGCCGAAGGCTCCAACCCTCAAAGTTTGAATGTCGCGAATGTTTCTGGTTTTACAGTACGCTCTGATTCTCTTTTATGGGCTCCAATACTCGTAAACGCAGGTTCCACCCTCTCTTCGGTGGATACACAGTCATACCAGTCCTTGATCGAGGGAAAATTGCAAGCTCTTCAACCTGAACTATGACGTGGTGAGAATCTTGTGGGGGTCCATAGCAATGGAACAAGGTCAACCATGTTACTTTTTCCAGTAACATGGTTGACCTTCGTGTCGCACACAATGGGTAGTCATGAGAATTTGACGTATCCTCTTTTTCGGTGGCCGAAAGTTGGGAAAGAAGACACCATGAAGCTTAACCCACTCGTGTCATCTTCCCAGAGGAAGAACCGCAAGCGTCACTTCAATGCCTCCTCGCACATCCGCAGGAAGCTGATGACCGCGCCCCTCTCCAAGGAGCTGTGGTCCAAGTACAACGTGCGGAGCATCCCGATCCGCAAGGATGACAAAGTCTCGGTTTCCCGCGGACATTACAAGGGTCAGCAGGTAGGCAAGGTCGTTCAGGTGTACACGAAGAAGTTTGTCAACTACATTGAGAGGATCCAGCGTGAGAAGGCCAACGGTGCCCAGGTCTACGTCGGTATCCACCCCAGCAAGGTCGTGATTACCAAGCTGAAGATGGACAAAAACCCCAAGGAAATCCTGGAGTGCAAGGCCAAGACCCGCGAGCTGGCCTCGGACAAGGCCAAGGGCAAGCACACAGAGGAATCAGTTGCCATGGCTACAGAATAGTCACTATCGACCGCTCCATTGTACCAAGACTCTAAATTCCATTGCTATGGACCCCCACAGGATTCTCACCACGTCATAGTTCAGGTTGAAGAGCTTGCAATTTTTCCTCGATCAAGGACTGGCGACCAGGGGTTTAAAGTTCACTCAAGCCAATATCTGGTCATCAACATCACACCCTCAAAAAAGAAAAGAAAAGAAAAAGAAAAAGAATTTGACGTATCCACACTGCGTTCAGGACCGGTCTGCTACACGTATTCACTGCGAGCTCCACCGTCTTCATAAGCAAGGGAGGGGAGACGACCTCCTTGGTCTAAGCAAGGAGCTACTATAGCTCCATGGTCTAAGCACATAATCTCCATAAGGGAGGTGACTTATCGTCTCACCTCCCTTATGTCTCCATGTAGTATAAGCGTTGAGCGTTCATATTGAAGCCAGTGGATACAATAAAAGCGTGTGTGTCCAGTCCACTAACTGTGGAAGCGCTGTACGTGAAGCGGTATAATAACACAATGACACCAAAATTCAAGACAAATAATACAAGCTGCATGGTTAGTTTTCGCAGCCCCTTATTCCTCTTTAAACCGAAGCCTTCAAATAAAACAACAAAAGGAAATACACGTATAACTGATGAAACATTTAACTCACTCTCACAGCTCGATTTGATGGCCCACTAAACTCGGGACTCGTTTGCTGTTCACAATAGTTGCACTTGTTCAGATGTATTTCTAGTCCGAGTAAAATTTTATTGCACAGCAATCAGAATTCAAATTTATGCTTATCTTACCACGACCCTATGTCCACACGACGGTGGTGGGAAGAAACTCGGACTAATTTACCACGGGGATCACCGTGGAGGGTCGGTGTAACTTCCGGAAGTGGTTGTGCCGCGCACGTCAACCATACCATTGTTTTTTTTACCAGAGGCATTTATCTTCTCCATTCCTGTTGATAACAATTTCTGAGCGATAGCTTCTCCGTCGCGATCGACTAGGTTAGTATTGTACTGCAAGCGCACGTGTACTCGCATTTGACTCCGAAAGTTTTACCTAGGTCGTATAAGGTTTGTAAGGTCATAGATACTCCGAGGGCTTGTCCGCACGGGCAATTTACTCCCACCGGCTAGTCGTGGTAGCGAGATACTCCTGAAAAAACAAAAAAAAACAAAAAAAAAAAACAAAAAAAAAAACTCAGGAGTATCTCGGTCGGAAGAAGAGGTCGTGGTTACTTCCTCCGAACGGAGGAAGTAACCACAACCTTGTTCAGACGGACCCTACTCCGACCTATCCTCCGAAGTTACTCCGACCAAGCTTCCTCCGACCCTTCCCCCGAAGTTACTCTGACCAAAACTGCCCTTGTCTGAACACAGCTCATATCACTTATATCACTCAGCATGCAAGTATGCAAATAAAATCATATTTCTTACATACTCCATACCACATCTTGAAGTGGGCAAATTTTGCTCGTCAAGTTCTACGAACTTTTCTCTCCACCTCTGATGCAAGACGGGTTCACAGTGGCTCTCCACCTCTGATGCAAGACGGGTTCACAGTGGTGGTCGTCTCGTCCGCAGCTCCGCAGTGAAGCCTCCTCGGCATGCAGGGTTAATCTTTTAGACGATAGTGTTAATGCGGAACGCGCTCACACCGCCTAGAATTAAAACGGTGTGCAAGTGTTCACATTGACAAGTTGCATATCAGCTCCGGAGCTGGTGCTCACGACTCGTGACGTATGGCCGAAGTGAATACGGTATCATTAGTGACGGTTTAGACAGATGCCACTCTCGTCCTTCAATGTAATGTATGTGTTTTTCCTAAAGATTACAGCCGTGTAATTCTCGTTTCAGGCTCTCGTTGTTACCTGGAAGGCCGACATGTGTGTTTACCTTGAACTCAGATGATGTCGTGGTGGGTAGATCACCCCAGAGAAGAAGGCAAGTTACTATACATTCACTGAGTCACCGGAGGAGTGAATCATTTTCCCACAGCAGTAGAGCGTATTATATTGGCAGAAGCTGCAGCAGAAATTACATTCTTAGAAGTTGATTGCAATACTGTAAACAGGCCTAATGGTAGTGGTATAATGGTAAGACATGGTAGAATAATTGTTTGTGGAAGCGATGTGGCAAAAGTAGCAGCAGATATTGTCCACGACTTGAAAGGAGGCACAACACAGGGGCGGATCCAGAAATTCTGTAAAAAGGGGGGGGGGGGACTAATATTTCTGGTGCCAATTCCTGGTTTCATTTCAGGTTTTTTTTTTTCCCCTTTTTTTAAAGAAAAATAAAGGGGGCGTGCGCCAGTTGCGCCCCCTCTGGATCCGCCACTGCAACATTTTCATACATTTGACTGTGTACAGCACTTGCATTTAAGTAGCAGCAGCAGCAGTAGTAGCAGTATAGTATAAGTAACGGCGATAGTAGTTAGTATAAGTATAGTGGTCGTAAGTTGAAGGAGCAGAAGGTTTAATTACATAAAGTAAACTGTGATAGAGTCGTCCACATAACTTTTCAACACAGAATCGTCACAGGTTTATCCATTCCCCATGAGACCACGAAATGTCTGCAGATTTTACACAGGAACTGCAATGCTAATGTGAAAAAGGCCAAAAATGCAAATTCTGCAACTAATCAAACATAATAATGTCATGGGTTTTTCATTATTCCGTTTTTCACACTTTTTCCCCTTTATTACATATGGAGCAACCTGTTACTTGCCTCTCGTAATGTCATCAACGGTAACAAGTCAGCTTAAATACAGTGTATCGCAATGCTTATGATTATCATGAAATATCATTAGACATGGTTACAGCATATCCATTCCATGCATCCACGAAGCTGCAAAGAGAGAGAGAGAGAGAGAGAGAGAGGAAAAAACAATAGCGAGAAAAAGAAAACAAGCATGAACTATAGCACAACTGGACTCTTCAGTGCTCCGATATTTGAACTTCCGCCCTATCTCTCCCTGGAATAATCGGTATTTTCCCGCAGTCACACTCCGTTCTCCTAGTCCTTCCCTCTGAACCCGCACAAGATGGCCATGATGATCACGAGAAACGACCGACCAAACGCAGGAATCCCTCGGAAACCGCACAACGCCAGACAGGATCACGTCTGGGTGTGTAGACCGCAATCTTCGGGAATGAGGCGATCCAACAGATAGAAGCGGTTGTGGTGTGACGGCAGCGTCTCAAGCAAGAATTGTCGAGAGTGATATGGAATGACATATTTTGACTTATGGTTCGAAGTTTTGGCTTATCTTAAATATGAACTTCAAAGTGCATGCTTACGTTGATTTCTTCTTCTTCTTTTTTTTTTCAGGCTGAAGTATATGAGATTGAGTTCATCGATGTCATTGAACTGGAGGCGGAAGAATGAATCATGTCTATATACCTGTTGAGTCACGTTAACATTTATGTTTAAAGTGAGGCAGTTTTTTGTTATTGGTCTCGCGAGGGATTTCTAATTGTCTAAACTGAACCTGAACTGCAGACACAATCAACTTCGCAGACATGAATCGTAACTTGCAAATTGCATATCGGGCTCACTATGCAAATTGCATAAATCATAAAACAGCTGTAGTTTGTCGCAATCAAATATAAAGCCCTTGTTCGTGCAGTACAGAGTGCAGAGTACATAGTGCAGTGCAGAGAGTCCGATTACAAAGGGGGAAAAAGCAGTAGAAGATCAATCGTGTGTAACAAAAAACAATAGATTAATTAAAACGAAAATAAAAAGATGCGATTGCGGTTCAAATGCAACATCAGAATAGACTGATTGCATCCGATCATGTGGCTGGTTTTGAAGATACCATGCGAAATAAAATACTTCCGCGCTCTTCAAAAATTATTGCAATGATTATGACGGCCGTGCATGGTTGCTTTGGTTTCATGTTTGATTATATTACATCAAGCACAAAACTACGATTTTGTGGTACACCACTGCAGCCCGTATTTTTGTAGGCATGTTTGGCAAACGAGTTGATGTCAGGCATATCATGTTTCATATTCCCCAATTACGGTCTATACACGGTCCTCCATTTAAAAAGAAAAAAAAAATCAGATTACCTGTATAATCTAGCGATACATCAAACTTTAGAGAAGCGATGGGAGATCCCTTTGTCACATTAGTTGAGGATAAGACAATCGGCAACAATGCCCGACGAAAGTGGGATGCATCATTAAACCGTATATAAACACCGGATAGATCCTCCACATCTCATAAGACTCTTCTCTTACTAGAAAGAAAAAGAAAAGATGATTGATGACTGATGAAAAAAAAAAATGTCTCCGGCAGGCTCCGGTAAATTTACGGAGGCATAAAAATCGTGATTTCCTGAACCGTCATCGGAAACTGTTGTCTTCATCCTGTAGTGTCATCAGTCTTTCTGAGGATATCACCTCTTTTTCTTTTCTTTTTTCTATTCCCTTTCTCAGCCACCCTACCCCTCTCGCGATCTACTGATACAACTATACAAGGAACATTCTTCGCATAACGAGATATATAAGCCGAGTGCAGGATGTTTATGACAGGAATTCTTGTATGAGAGGTAAACATCAAGAAAGCGTCGAGACTTATCAACAACGATCTCCATCTTCGACTTACTTGCAACTGGTTTCTCATTCTCCCTCTACGTTTCTCGTTATCTCTTTTCTCGTCCTCTGTATATACATCCCTTCACAATCTTCCCCCACCATTATCTCTCCATGTCATTCTGTGCTTGAAATTCACGAGATGGAAGATTTGGTGCGACAATGATGTAAATGTAGGAAACGTGTGGCGATAGAACCGAGAGTCGATTCCCAAGTCAGCTGCCACTTTCATCTATACCTTAATATAAGTATGCTGCCAATTTCAGATTCAGTTATAACTCAGTAATGAATAGACTCCCGATTATTGTGCTGAACAACAACAAAACACAGCTGATATTATAAACGAAATAGGCCTCAAATAAGTAATAATGATAATGAAAGAAAAGATTTCACTCTACCTTGTAAAACACTGGCTGCGAATTATAAAAATCATCTCATTCATTTTATTTTCATTCATTTTATTTTACCACGGATAAAAATGCAAAATCAGCAAAAGCTGTTTTTCAATAGGGCCGTGAAATCAGATGCAGCACCAAAGAACTGAAGGTCTTTCATGGATTTGGAATTGAAAAATAAAATAAAACAGAATAAAATAAAGATAATCTTCAGAGGGCATTCCGGCTGCATGCTGATTGTTCGGCTGCATGCTGATTGTCACTAGCAATCTGTTCTCTTTGGAACTCTGTATAACTGCAAGAGCATCCATTCATGATACGAACCTAAGTTAAGGAGGGTTAATCGTCGAGCGCTGACGAAAAAGGAGAAACGTATAATGTATCTGCTCTATGCTCACTATCAAAATTCACTAAAACACATACACAATCACTCTTACACACACTCAAGCACACGCAAACATTTTTTTAAAATCGATAAAGCGTGGCTACATGTGAAAGTAAGTATATCTCACACAATGTGACATGCAAAGTCACATTTCAGAACGTTTTCTAGAACAGTTATTACCCTATCTTTGTTTTTTTTTTATCGGTTTTATTCAATAACCAAAGGATCAAGTTTACGCTTATTTTTTTCTTTGAACTTACTCGTACAGGTAGATTGGGGTCACTCCGTTCGAAGAAGGGGGAAGGAGGAAAATACGATAAAGAGTGCTATAGTAGCATCATTTTCCCCGCACTGATTCGATGTCCCTCATGAGCTACCCCGCCCCAAGTATGGAACGCTATACAGTAGTATTCGGAGACTGCATGTGGCCGGAATCCTAAATCTGTCCTTCGTGCCTATTAGGTCGAGTCCCAGAGCCGATCTCCATGTGTCGGCTATGGTTAACATCATTTTTGTCTCATCCAAAGTCTGCATTACTTTGAAACCGTTTAATATTTCTAATAAACGAATACTTCACTCTATACGCCGCCTACGGTGTACTTCAAAGGACGGTAGCCAAAGAGAAAAGAAAAGCTGTAAAAAAAAAAAATATATATATATAAATACGTGTGTAATGTCATTGAAGCTCATTAATTTAAAGTAAACGCCACGAGCATCGGTAAGCCCATATAGCATGACCAATTATTCACATCCACATTCTAAAACTCAACTCCCCACCCCCTCCGTTTACTCTAAGTGCATAATTGTATTGCATGCATGGGTACCTGTACTAATTAATGGAGATTTTTTTTAATCATATACTCAATCAATTGACTTGGACTAAACCTGCACGCAGTGCATCAATCACGATTTTCTTTTTCAGTTCATATATTCCACCTGCTCCCCTTTCGTTCTTATCCCTGTCTCCATACTCTATATAACAAGATATTTTCGCGGCATGAAATCTTCGCGAATTGGAGCCGACGGCATTTTAATACGCGGCATCAAATTTTCGAATTGCTTTTATGCACCATTCAATGCATTTAGTGTAGACAAGAACATTCGCGTGCATTTTAATTTCGCAAATCTGTGCTCTCGCGAAATTCAAATGCACGCGAACATTCCTCGTTCTACAGTATTTTATAACCCATCCTCCTTCCCTTTTCTCTCTCTCTTTCTCTCTTTTTCACACAAACACACACGCACACACACACACACACACACACACACACACATTCTTTCACCCATTCTTCCATACCTCTTGATACCTCCTTACACTATACCCCTTGTATCCCTTTTCTTCCTGACATCCAGTCCCGCTCTTTACATTCTGATGCAGTATAATCATTACTCCCAATTACGGGAAACAGCTTTTCTGACGCCTCAAATGCTTGACACGACGCGGTGATGATGAACGGGTTTGGATTCTCCATTACGTGTAATATAATGAGAGTTTGATGTAAGGAGCCGATATGTCTTGGTAATGGGCCAACAAGGCAAACGCCGAAGAAAATATTTCGCCTGCAAATCGCAATTTGTACACGGTTTTGGAATATGATTTTTTTTTAAGCTTCCGAGCAGGAAAATATTGTGAGTATATAGAAATTTCATAAATGTAAGTTCACTGACCTTTTGACCTCTGACATTGTCAAACCTGATCCATATTCAAACTTTACTTATATCTTACTCAATCTTCAGGTAATGTTTCTATGGTGCCTTTTTTTTATTGACATACAGCTCAAAGCGCTGGAAAGTTGTTGAGAGTACACCCCAATAATAGAGTATTGTATTTTTCAATGCAATTTCATTGACCTTTTCACCTTTAACCTTATCGGACTGTAGAATGTTATTTAGAGTACACCAAAATACTGCGAGTATACGGTGCGTATCAGGGAAAGTTCATAGACCTTTTGACCTCTGACCTTGTTGGACTTCACCCATATTCATTTTGACTGATATTTTTAGATTAGGTATCTGTGGTGTGCGTTTCGTATCGTCATACATAATAGCTCAAAGCTGTGGAAAGTTTGACAGTACACTATACTGTTGTGTTGACGACGACGGAGTAGTAACGCCTGTGTCACCCTTCCGCTACGCAGGCGAGACAAAAAATATGGTGAGAGCAGGGAGGTGGAACTTTCCACCTCCCTGGTGAGAGGTATACAAGTACGAACATTTGGCTCTTCATTGGCAACGCTCAACAATATTCAACCCTCCCAGGGTCCATACAGTGCAGGGCAGCACACAAATTGAGAGTGGAATGACAAAATAATGACGAATTTTCCGACGAGCCACACAGTACAGTATATAAATTACAATATACAGTATGTATATTGCGCACTCTCTATCTCTTCTACAATATAACCTTTTTTTAAAAGAGCATCGGGCAGCAGCAGGTCAGGTGGGTATACCGCTTCGGTTGAGATGGGGTTTAAGGTTTCCGACATTTCTTGATGATTATTATAATTTTTTTTTTTGGAGATAGTGATAAACGTCTTTTGAAATGTGAAAGACCAAGTAATTCCAAGAGGATTTAAAAGTTTATTTGTTGAAAATTGGTTTTGAAATGGCTGAGATATCCAAAACAAAGCGATCTTAATAAAAATGGGACCCACCTTTTATCAAATCGCTTTTTTGTGTGTGCGTTGTTTTTTTTACTGATGTCTCAGTCATTTCAAAAGCGATTTCATCAAATAAACATCAAATTCTTCTTAGTGTATGCTTTGTAACATTTCACAAAATGGTTTCAATTATCTCACACAAAATTTAAAGCGCTCATCTCAACTAATAGGCTACTATATATCATCCCTTTAAGTATACCTCCTTGCCTGACAGGGTCATGAAGGGGAAACAGAGCTTTGGGTAGAACGACCACAGTGATATATCATTACTGTGTTATCATTCCGTTGTTGTTATGTCATCACGACTACTATGGCCATTACAATAAGCCAGTTCGGAGTTAGCTCATGGGCACATTGGTCCGAATGACCTTTCTTTTTTCTCAGTCGGTTAAGGGGCTCTTCACTCGTTTTCAGAGCGACATAATGCATAAGCTTTACGCAACGATTGATCAATCCTGCTTAAACAAAGAATGAACTCGCATAGACCAGATGGCCAGAATGATCCGTCAATATTAACACTTGGGAAAGCATCCATTTTATTATCTTACATTGCACGTAAGAACAACCTCTTTCTATCGATATTGCCAAATACCACTTTTGCTGTCAGGTGGATGTGCTGGCAAGCAGCATTTATAAGGATTACATGAATAATCATTATACATAATAATACATCACAGACGCTTATCCCAGTGACTTTAAAAAACCAACGTGCCTGTTGGTCCGAATGACCTTTTTTCTGCTCATGCACAGAGTGGAGCTCCGAACTGGCTTATTACATAATCATCATTACACTGATAATGATCGCCGTTGTTTCACTCTTATCAAGCCTTGGATGAAGCGATCCACGTCCGGTCATTCCGCGTTCTATTTGGTGTTCGATTTAGTTTTCATCGCTGTACTGGATTTTCCTTTCTATACAAACGCATAAGCATTGGTGGGCTTTGAATGACTCATAGCAATAGGCCGATAATAAGCTTTATAGCGTATAGGGCATCCAACATTTTCATTATACATCGACAACTTTTTAGGAGTAATACGATGGGAATGATACGCTAAAACAAATTATCCTTTTTGTTTCGAAATGTTGATAACTATTAACTATAATATAGGCTAGAAATCTGCGAATATAAATAACTAGCTATATAGAGCTGGTATACATACTGACGTAGGGGTTATCATAAGGAGCTGCTATTGATCTAATACCGTATGTCTATTACAGAGTGTTTTCATCGGGTGGGGGATAGAAACAGTAATGTCAATCATAATGTAGGAAAGTCAAGATTGGCAACGCGCCACATGCACGGCCTGCTGTGAATACGTGATATACACGCCCAAGACGTAAAAATTATTTATGAACTACACACATTCTATATACCAAGGTAGTTATCAAGAAGGTATCGCATACTTCCTTGCTATCACATAAATCTCTCAACACGACCTACTAGTATATCCCAATCATCGTTATTGCTGTTTATTTCATGCTTTTAATTCTTTGTCAGGTGTGAAAGTGGGGGAAACTTGATTTTGTGATTATGCACCGCGCGAGGATGACTTTTTTTTTCTCTCATTCGAGTGACATAATAATAGAAAGGAAACGACTTTGTTACTCCTCTCGGGAACTCAAGCATTCATAAAAATATCTTGTGAAAATGTGTCGGTATAAAAATGTGACATGGGCAACTGAAGTGCTAGTGAGTTTAACGCTGTCGCTGCGTAATGTGATGTAGGCCCTATACGGCACGTGTCTGTACTGTACAAGCCTCGTTGAATGTCCCTCGTATCCTCCTTGTTTGAGCCAATATCGGGTCCTTGATCATTTATCATCAGTTGCATAATAACGTGTGTACACGGCACTAAAGCCTCACCAACCAGTCGAATCCATTGCTTCATGATTTATGTCTCCAGACGGCGTCCAAAAATGGATGGCTTGTAATGTTGTATCATCACGTGTGTGTACTTATGAAGGTATAATCTTTGCTTTACTGCGCTATAACCACTTGTAAGGAATGAAAGTTCAAAGACAATCCCATGTGGTCTTGATATATTGATTCAAAACTTTAACTTTTACTTGCATGACTTCCGAGATTGAAAGAAAAATAAAGAAATTTGATAACAAAAACAAACATTTGGATCGAAACACCCTTGCTAGAGGTTGGTGAAAAAGTCCATTCCATATTCATCTGACTTCAGTCTTTTTTTTTGGAATGCAATGGAAAAACACAAATATAAATCTGAAAAAAAAAATATGTTATACCAATCTACTCAGCAATATAAAGAACTGGGCTGTCCGAGTGTTACAGGTCAATAATTTCCTCTTGTCCGGCGGTCGTGAGGGGAATGGGATTCGACAACCTGGTTTACTTTTCATTTTCTTTTCTAAAAAAGTCCAAGGTCTAGTTCGCTTCCCAGTTGATGCCTGTGTTTGCCATAATTTCGTGTGGATATAAAGGCAACGCAACGCTGCCAGTTGATTCGAAACGCACTCTTCCGGGAGGTTATCACTAACCCCCAAGGAACACGAACGTTCACCGGTGTTCCCCAAATGCCAAAATTACCATGTTCAAGTCATCTTTGATAAAGAGTAAAAGCAAGCAAAAAAACTGCGCTCTTCAAGTCGAATGCTTATTAAAAAGATAAACAATGAACCGAGGTGATAGATGTCATGTTCTTTATCGCCTTCCTATAGCATTACACAAGCAAGATGAAAAAGTTGCTTCTTTGTGTAATAATAACAATATTGATAATAACAACCAACGAGCGCCAAACTATATTGTCTTAAATATTATAGACTACTTTGGAATCAACTATTCTTTGCATAGAGTGAGTATACAGAGATGAAAATGTTTGGTGTGAAGAACAGAAATAAAAGGCTGGATGAAATTACCGTGTGATTTTAAACAGCATGCACAAGGCTCATTACATTGGCACTGCGGCCCGCTCTGTTGCACGCAGTCTCGTTTCTTGAAAAAAATCTGAGCTTGAAAGTAATTAAGCAGCAAAATTAGAACCACCAATGATGCCAATACGATGTTGTGTTCATAATATAAATTTGTAAAACAGGCATTCAATTTTCGTCTTTTTTAGACATCATTGTTCGTTGCCTTAAAGAAAAATTTACGCATTGGACGTAGGATATCATATTATTTCCTTCATTAACCAATTAGGTTATACACTCTACCACGACCCAAATAAAATAAGCTTCCTATATTACGCTGAAAGGGATATTTTATCAGTGATGAAATAAATGAATGAATAGCCTTCATTAATGAATTGAGTTATATGGCATAGCGACTATCATATCGCAGGAGTGAGCGCTCACGATTTTCTATATATATAGAAATGCACATATTATAGTAAGGCCAAGTCCAATCGTTTCAGCTTATCAACATAAAAATCTAATGAAATTATCAACACCTTATTGGTGTTTAGCGTTTGCTTTAACTTCCCCTTTTTTCCGTCCAAGATCGTATGCCAAATAAAATAACATCTTTAAGTAGCCTATTCTCACATTGATGATGTCAGACGTGTTTGCCCAGAAAGACCTATAATACGCAGCGCGGCAATTTGGAACATCAGCGGTATCTTGCTTTATCAATTTTTCAGTTTATGGTGAATTTCTGACTGCAAAGTTTGCGTAATATGTTTAATGACGGTGTCGGCAATTACGCATTATTCTCCAGAATTTTAATAAACCGACATTGCTATTAGTAGTAGGGAATCGTCGGTGGATTCTCGCCTCCCTCGTTCTTATGACCTCTTTTTGATGTCCCTCTGTATGATGTCTGACAGGGAGGGACTGATTCCTTCAGAGCCAGCAGGGCAATGGGATGTAGGGTGGGTCAGCAAGAGGAAAACCTGGTACAGCAAGCAACAAAAGGCACTGACCGATTATCTCTATCACTGTCCACGCAGACTGATAATGGAGAGCGCTTCTACGCTCAACTTCTTCTCATCAATATACAGGCACTGGCAATGTACAGGACGAGATTTCACAGGAAATTTGGCAGTGTGATTGCACTTTCTCAATGCTCGTCGTTGGATACTACATGGCGCTAAGGGGAAATATCGCCAAAATGTGGCATCCGTCAAAGCAAAGGAAAAGGCGGCCTTGCGGGAAGTGTAGATAGGTCCCATAGTTTCGGGAGCCCCCCTCGCGCGATGTGTCATAAGATCAACAAGATCATCGCGTCGCGTTTTATATAGGCCCGATGCATTTTGCAGATTATCACTCGGTATCTTCGAAACTAAATTCACGCAGGCTGAACCAATGGGATTGGGTCATGAAGTTTGAGACCGCGGTGTAGGTTATATCTAAAGAAGTAGTATATGAAATAGGTTAGATGTGTATGCATAATATCCACGTGAAAAATGTCTGGACAACGTAGGTATATATATGTGTACTTCATGTAGGTACCAGTGCAGAAGAAGCAGTCAATGAAAGAGAAAGAGAGGACAGTTTGTTGAATTACAGCTGAAACAAAACAGTTTCGTCAACCGACATCTGAAATGCATAATCAGATATTTGCTGTTCTTTGTTCGTGGTAGATTTTTTTTTTCTTGTTTTTCTTTTATCCATGTTCTTGTTTCCCATCATATTTACAGCCTCGGGGCCATCAGAATTCCATCTTGACCATGAAGTCGTGGATTTCAATTCAATTCAATTCAGTTTATTTCCATTTCCATTGAATAAACAGAAAAAATATATACAATACATTTACAGAACAAATTTATAACAATTTCAAAGAAAACGTACAAGTGGTCACGAGTAACAACAGAATTTCGTTTCTAAGGTATATACCTAATACAAAGATTAGAATGGAAATGGAGGGTCCCACTTAAAAAGCAAAGCTTGTAGGGTATGGGACCCTCTAAAAATACGTACACAAAGTCAAAGAAACCAAAGATTTAATTAATTATGATGAGTGCTAAATAGCAAGCATACCCGTTGTTCGTTTCATGCACCGCGTTCACATTGTCCCCCGCGCCGCGGGGACAGCCTCAAGAGATCTTATCTTTTTTACGACTGACCGTTCACATTGGTATCTCATCTGTCCCCGAGCTGTGGGGGCAATTGGGGCTTGGGGCGAGCTCTGCCAGGCATAGCGCATGCGCACATTTGATGACCACAGCTGGACGCTATCAATTTCGCCCCAAGGTCACTCTCCCCTCCAAATCTTGTCCCCGTACCCGACTTCATTCGCGGGGACGAGGGGACAAGTCCCAGCGAGCGTTCACATTATAGTTTTGGAGGAGAAAGTCCCACAGCTCGGGACTTTCCCCGCGGCGCGGGGGACAATGTGAACGCAGGGATGATGATGCCATCGAGAACGCGGGCGGTATAAACCGCCATGGGAACTCGCATCCGCCTCCTCATGTCGGTCCATGCTCAGACGTATAGGGCCTACGAACATGCTGATCAGGTCAGCGGTAAAGGACAACCCGTCAATTGAATTACTCTGATTATAGATACACACCGTTCCATGATTAAAATTCATTAGGGAGATGTTGGTGAAGGCGCTGCACAGCACATGCTGTACCACGCTGTACATACATAGGTGTATGTCCAGTAATACTTTTCTTCCTTCTCTGTGGCGGAGACTCAATTATACACAAATTACTTACTTTTTTAAGCATAGGTGCTTTGTGAATTTCGTTCTGTACAGTTGTCACAACATGAATAATAGCCCCTCAAAACAGAGGATTATACATCCTTATTATCAAAAGAGATCCGGAAGGTGGAAGAGTCTCTTCCACGTCCCTGAAGGTATTATGAGTATTTGAGTTTGTGTTTGTGTGTGTGTGTGTGTGTGTGTGTGTGTACAAATATCTTGTCTGGCTTCAAGAGATTAGACATCTGACTTATCTTGAACAGATCCATATCACATTCGTTACTCACAATCCATCATTGCTCGTCGAATACGTTCATAAAAGTGGTATATTTTGCCCTTTGTTACATTATATTATTATGGCAATGAATGCCGATATAACAGTGAAGTTTCAACATTATATCCTGGGACTGATCTTCCATCAAACATCAGTTCATTCATTCAGGCGTATGGCACAGTGCATGTGCTTGGTTGATACCGTTTGCATTGCATAGTCACCTGGGGCGAACCATGAGTTGTCGTCAAGTACTAGTATAAGAAACTAATAACCTCAGTCACGATATACCACATGTTATGATTTTGTCCAACATGACCACCACGCATGAGGGTAAAGCTATTGCTATGATTTATATAAACTCATTGAATTCTGTGAGTTACTATTTTTTATAATAAATATTAATTCATGATTTTAAGATAGGCCTATTTCAAGCCGTTTATTGAATAACTAAATAATAGAAAATGCTTCTTTTGAGACAAATATCTAATAACAAAATGTCTTACTATACGGGGCTTCAAAGCAGAGTCCATAGCTAAGTAAGTTTGAGAGGTATTCAATACGATATGATTTAGAAAATAACTAAGAGGAGAGAAGGGAGAAGAAAGAAAATCTAAAACAGGAAGACAGTAAAGAAAGTGTGTATATATTCCTCAGAAGAAATATAAGAATATTCAAATCAAAATGCGTTGCCATAAAGTAATATAATTCTTTTATTTGAATGAAACGAAAGAGAGCTACTACGACATCCGATAGAAAGCACACGGTTTAAACCGATTTCACCAAATAAACCTTGAATTCCTCTTAGAATGGTATGGTCTGTATTATTTCATAGTGTGTGGCTGTAGTGGCTTCTTTTCTCTAACTTGTCTAACTTCTCTAGTTCTTGCCCAAGCCAAGGAGGCTGTTTGAGACAGCGTTTGTTTGCTTGTTTGTTCGTCTGTTTGTATTATTCAAAAAGTTATGAATTGATTTCGATGACAACTTTAAGACAGGTCTATCGTGGAAAAAGGAACAAGTTATAAGTTAAGGAAGTTAAGGAAGGATACAGTTCTATATGTATGGAAACCCTATACGGGCCTGGCGGATGTTTGTGCTCTGTAGCTACCAGGACTTCGGCTATAATGTAGTTCACTAGTATCCGGTATTTTCAGCGATTTTTAGGGTCATTCCTTCCTCCTCGACCTTAAATGGCATAATGTGTTGGGTCCATATACAACCTAGTTTGCTGATACAGTGCTAGTCAGGTCTCATGCTTACTGGAGCCAAATGATGATAATAATGATGATAACGATGATAACATGGATTTTGTTGACATTGACATGATACCAATAACTGCTAATGATGTCAATTATTTAACAGCGCATTTGCTGAAGAGATTTTGATGGAAATTGTCTATATAGAGAGAGATACTCTTCCATTTCGAGATTACCTATGGCAGTTTCAATCTCGTTTACACAAAGCAGATCATACATTATCAAACTCCTGTGAAATCTGGTTCAAACATAATATATTGATCCGAAGTACCTCTCAAATGTATCTGTCAAGAAGGATACAAATCAAAATTTCTTACTCTTATGAGTCTTAGTCTTGGCGTCTTGGCATTATTATTTACCATTTGCACATGAAACAAAAACCCAGCGTTAGTGCTTCAAAATAGTCTTAAAATGTGAGTTAGGGATACAAACAACCAATGTAAAATTATTGTTAAATCTGATTAATAATTGTTTAGTACTGTTGTATATACAAAATATGAACAATAGCTATGATAAAATTTTCTAGAATATGTAAAAACCGTCTACAGTTATGGTTTATTCAGAAAAATAATGATATCTCCGTATATTTTAGGCTTATTGTAAAATTTGTATATGGTAGGCTGTTTTGTGACACAACTGACCTAAAGATGTGCATCAAACGCGATAACTAAAATATTTTCATAATAACTGCTTCAATGGTAAACAATACCAGACGATCTACATGTAGTAATGTATCTGAAAATATACATAATCAGTCTATTTGCCCAGTGATTGGAGAAAACTAAAAACCGCAAGTCACATTTATGAAGAATTTAGGCTCAAAGTAAAACTGTTGTTTTTTTTATCCTGTCATGTCAATATCCTAGTTCTACGCTGCCACACATTTACAGGATCAGGACAGAGGCATTCAACAAGCAAGCAGCCTGGAGTGGAAATGAATTTGAACTTGCCTGACCTTATCCAACGTGCCAAAACACTCGACACAGTGACTGTGACCGTGCATAAACATGACCCAAGAGAACTTACGGGTAACGTGATACCATGTCGTGAGTGATTTGGTGTACGAGCAAGACTTTGCAATCTAGCTAGATCAATACTTCCGTATGAAAGTAGGTCTACGAGCAACTCGTGCAGCACATGCACACTACCGTCACCAACCATGCCATGACTAGGAACTCATCATCAACAACAACAACAACAACAACAACAACAACAACAACAAAGGAATAATTTGTGTGATATCTTCAGCTAAATTCTGCAACATTAGCTCAATCTATTCCAAACGCAAAAGCTTGACAATGACAAAACCTTGGTGCTGATTTGCTGAGTACGAATGTTTTACCTGCTATTGACAATTGAAGCTCTGCGGCTGTCAACACTACGTATCGACCAAGCTCTGCGGGCGATCACCGGCGTCCGCCGTGAAGGAAGCCGTTGCAGCGCAGCAAACCTGTAAATCCTGTCGAAGGTGAAAGATATCCCCAAGTTAGCGTCGTTTTCCGACTACTAGTGAGGCTTCCAACGACGCTATGAATTAACGTTATGGTCAGGCTGGTTGTATGTTCCGTTAATTCAAGGGGGCATGTCACTATGAAGTAGTCAATAAAAGTAGTCAATTCGTATCGCGAGTCGCGTCTATACGCCTAGCTGTGGTGAGCTCTTCGTCGGCCGCCCGCATTCATCTGTACGTACATTTACTGTACTAGCAAAATAAAGCCTCTTCATACACCTCTACTCTCCATCCATCCTGCTGTGTGTCTACTGCGTGTGTAGCTCATAGAACTCTGTGTGTAGAGTTCTGTGGTGAAGCTCGCACAGGTAAAGCGCTGCAGTATGGGCGGCCAAAAGGAGCAAAATCAACGTTACAGTAATGAACAAAAGTCGCTGAGAAACGAAGAAAGGAAGTTTAGCCTCGCCCCCATCCCTAAGATCCCTCACTGTGACTAGAACCTATTTGGATTTCACAGTATGACTTCTCTTTCAGATATCCCACTATACTCACGAGAGAGCGTGTGCTATGAGTACACTTATAAAGTATAATCAACCATTCGAATTTTTTCTCGGATTCATTTTGATACCATCATCTGTCGTATTAAATTCGTGTTATTGGTCTGAGCTGCTCTGATTTCATCCTTTTCTAAGTTTCAAAAGAAAAACGACTTACGGCCACGGTGAACTACTGCACTGAATGTGGACTCTGAGAGTCTGTAGGTCCTGACAATATATGGAAACAGAAGTTTCCACTGACCATACATCCAAGCAACTTATTAGCTGTAAGTTAATCAATTCAAATTAGTCCGCGATATTTTAAAATCATCATATTGACTTTAATATCAAACCAATGGTACCATAATATTGATGAAAATGTCCCGTATTATTGAGAAATATACATCTGTGCACGGTTCCACACAAGCGGTTCTTGCTTAATTCTCTCCGGCTGTCAACTTGCATTCCCTGGGAAGTGCATTAATTTTTTTATACGACTGAAGACTGTATCAATAGGCTCGCGGCATATGGTATAGGGCTGATTGGTCATGTACGTTCAAAACCAATTAATCACATATTCGAGTAACTCCCTCTATTGTCATCATAATATGTTCAAATTGTTTCTAAATGTCCGTTGTTAATTTCACACGCACATTTTGTCGATTTCACTCAACGTAATTTATTTATTTTGCGCAATAATCTTTGAAGCGGAAGAAGCGGACTTATTTGATTAATGATGCCAACACTAAAGTTCAGAATTAAGACGTAAATCAAGCAGACTTTGTATATGTATAGTTTTAAAGGTGCATGGTCTTGGTGTTTTAGTCAAATGCGTACGCGGGCGCAAGGCGCAAGTTTCCTATAGAGACCTACGCTATCGACTTCTCTTTGGCGCTTACGCTGTGGCTCACTTCCCCGAGTCCGAAGAAGTCCGATTCACTGTAGTCAGTGGTCCGATCACAGTTCGGCTCATGATTCGGCTGAGGGAGATGACAGCTTTAGCAAACTTCTTTTGTGATGTCATAATAACAAGCACATATGCACGCACCCTGGCATTACTACAGACTGCGCGATGCGCAGAGAAGACAACGAAGGCAACGTTACTTAGCAACACCTACGCGCTTTACTCTTGATGACAGCTCAACTTCGGTTTGACAATGTTTGACAATGTTTGACAATGTTTTTTTTATCTTCCCATGTCACTCAAATATAGAGTAGGCCTATTGGGGAAAATCAAATCATGGCACAGAGTAATAACACGAAAACGAAGAAAAATACAATAACTACTATTGATGATAATATAATCTTCGTATCAATGCTAACGGTGATCGGCAGTATTATCAACAGCGCCCTCTACACTACGGGGACTATGCACCTTTAAAGGTGCATGGTCCCGGTGTTTTAGTCAAATGCGTATGCGGGCGCACGACGCAAGTTTCCTATAGAGACCTATGCTATCGACTCCTCTTTGGCGCTTACGCTGTGGTCCACTTCCCCGAGTCCGAAGAAGTCCGATCCACTGTAGTCAGTGGTGCTATCACAGTTCGGCTCATGATTCGGCTGAGGGGATGACAGCTTTAGCAAACTTCTTTTGTGATGTCATAATAAGAAGCAGATATGCACGCACCCTGGCATTACTACAGACCAAAGATAGTAGAGATAATAAGATACGAAGGCGCGCGATAACAATGGACACAAATGGCTACCCTGCATGACGATACAAAAGAGAGCTAAGTACAAACTCAGTACACCTAGGAACATCATTCATTTCCAAAGGTAGTGGTATTTTTATTATCTTAAAAAGATGTAAAAATTATAGTCGTAGCTTTTTTTTCGATTAAGGGGATTATTTTGAAGAACGAGATTTTAGAGTAATAAGGATTATTTCGTGGAGGTAAAAATTTGGCAACAACATGATCTCACAATCAAAAACGCTTGATAAACAACAACAACATCTGCAAAGACAGCGCGTCTCAGGCAAAGACACGCATCACCTGAGACGCGCAGTCCCTGAAGCCGCTGCTGTTGTTTATCAAGCGTCACGGCAGCGTGTCTCAGGTGATGTGCGTATACGCTTGAAGACCGCGCGCTGTCCATTTGTTTTGTACAGGATTAGCGCGCACTTTCGTGTCTTATTGCTACAGACTGCGTGATGCGCAGAGAAGACAACGAAGGCAACGTTACTTAGCAACACCTACGCGCTTTACTCTTGATGACAGCTCAACTTCAGCAATCTTCGTATCAATGCTAACGGTGATCGACAGTATCATCAACAGCGCCCTTTACACTACCGGGACTATCACAATGCACCTTTAACATAATGGTAGGGAAACGTTTATCATTAGAATCATCACAGCGGTTGAAGGAGGATTAACAGTGTCAACATGACTGATCACTGTATACACAGGGGACTTTGCTTGACCCATATGTAGTTCGCTTAGCGCACACCATTCGCACTATTTCAAGCAATTCACGGCTAAAAGTCTCGTTTTATCTTTTATATAAGTACTTGTACAGGGAAAAGGGAAAATTATTAAACCTGTAACACTTGTTTAACTGTACAAATAGAGGCCAGTCAGAACCAACGAAGCGGTGGAAGTTGCACAATAATCTATAGGCACCTACAATAAGTGACTAAATAGGAATGGTTTACCGGGGTTCTCAAACAGTTGGTCAGCTGATAGAAGTTCAATAGTTTTATTTCATTCCCTAATTGATGCCTTTTCAAATTAAATTATTAGGCCCTGATGAGGACAAGATGTTTGTTGTCATCATGATTGGATCGAAACAAAGGTGTGAACAGTTTATAAACAAAAGTTTCACAGCGTTATTTGTATGTCAAAACCTCAATCAATGAGGACATTCATACGCGCATAACATTGTTCATTGTCATAAATATACACAATTGTAGAAGTACACACTCGATGTTCACATCATTTAGAATATAGTGCTTTACATAGATAATAAGCGGAAAGCTCAAATTACAAAAGGCTGATGAAGTTATAAGATTTCGTCAAGTACAATGTAAATATCATTATGTATACATGTATTTGGTATAGTTTTGTGAAATATCATATTAATTACTTTTATTAATCAATGCTTATTCAGTGTAACAAGGCAAGAATACGCAAGATGGTTGCTGTGCCAGTGCTGCTATAATGACATTATGTGGTAGCATATACGATGAAATTGGATTTTTACATGTATATACTGTATACTGTTTCCTTCGCTACAGTAATTAAAGGGATTGTATAGTTTTGGTTGAGACCTAATTTCAGGTTTCTAACATTATTTGGCGAGATAATGAGAAACCTTTTATGAAATATGAAAGAGGAAGTAATTCAATGAGGAATTCAATGTTTATTCGATGAAAATTGGTTTTGAAATGGCTGAGATATCCAAAACAGAGCGATTCTAATAAGTGTGGGACCCACACTTTATTACGATCGCTTTGTTTTACTTTGTTTTTGGATGTTTCAGTCATTCCAAACCCGATTTTCATCAAATAAACTTTGAATTCCTCTTAAAATGGTATGCTCTGTACTATTTCATAAGTGTTTTCTTGGTATCTCGTAAAAAGTTAAAAGCCCAATTCTCATCTCCACCAATACTGTACCATCCCTTTAAACCACAACAACAGGACGCAACGCAACACTAGACTGAGCTACACTTCACTTCATTCACTGCATCACAATGTCATAATGGATACAAATCGGTGTACATATTTGATTGTGACTCTTAAATGGAATGTTTCAAGGAATCGAGCATTGAACCAGGACAGGTCTAAGTTATTCAAGTAAACACAAGTTAAACAGTATGCAAATTGTAACGTCTCGACGATTGGTCGTGTGCCTGTGTCTAAAAGTGCATAAGTTGCGTTTACACTCACAAAATCCCTTCTACTGTAGTGAAGCTACAAACCATTTGATCATTTTCACTGAACATCCTTATGTTTGTTTCGCATGGCGACATTTCTTCACTTCACTAAACCTCCTTATAGATATGTTCATTTTGCAGCGACCTTTGTTCATTAGTTGATGTATGATAACATTGATTTTGGCCTTTTTGGCTGCTTATTCTGCAAAGATGGAATGGCAGTTGTACAAGCGATGCACAGGTTTGCGGTCTATGTTTTGCAACCAGTTGTGTATTGCTTCTTTTTCTTCTGCATGTATGCCGTGATTTCACGTTGTACGCACAAACGGTGTTCGAGCACAGTCACGGCTTGTGGTTGAATGTCGGTATATCATAATTATTCATGAATGAATATTTTACCCGGTATTTTTGCCGATAACTACACTTTTAAAGTAATGTTTAGGACACAGCTTTTAGAGGCTTAGGCCTATTAATTTTATGTTTTGCTCTGAGATATAGGCCTACATGAATTCGTACACAAATTATAGAATTATTGATATTGGTTTTTCGGTACTGTATATTGTCATTCCACTTTATTTTCATTACATTAGGTCTATTTCACTTAATCCTCAGAGATTACTTCCCCCCACACAGCGTGGAGTCTGTCGATCAGATATCCAGATAAGTTGGCAAGGTCTCATCGGGCCAACCCAGCTCGGAAGTGTACGTCGAGCAGCGAGAATACAAGTATAATACTTTGTAATGTATATGTGTTGTTATGTATACTGAAGGCCTAAATATGAATACACGAAAACCCTTCCAGTTCTTGATGAGAGAGAGAGAGAGGGAGAAAGGGGGTAGAGAAGGAAGAAACTGATCGATATCCTGAATCTATTGCATCGGAACCAATGATCGATTTCGTAACATTTTGCTCCTGCGACAATTGCTCCAATGAAAATAATATAAGCACGGTAAGCCAAGCGCAAATTCTACCCACAAACATAACCCTAAACCTAATCCTAATCCTCATATCAATCTAACAAACCTAAAATCCCATCACAACCCCAACTCTAACCCTAACCCTACGGCGGTAAGTCGTTGGAGAAAATACGACCAGAGTGATAATAATTTTGTCGCAGGAGCAACGTCTTGTCATCAATGTCAATGAGCACACACAGAGTACCAAAAATTCAAATCCAATCCATGTTCAAGTATAGACTTTGATAAATGATATTGAATAAAGATAATAGAATACATTGTATATGTAGTAACATTTCTTCTTCTTTTTTTTTCTCATAAGAGACATTAAAAAATATGAGGTTATGGGTTTGGACAGCAGATAGCCAGCAGCTTCATGAAATAGTGCATGTATAACTACAGGTGTACATATTATATACTCGGTCACCCCATTATGGAAGTTGTGGATGTGGTGTAAAAAGTGATGAGCGGAGCCGGGAGTTTCCTTCAGTGGAAATAACCTATCCCCATGCAAATTTCAGGACTGGAGTGAAAGAAGTTGGTGTAGGCCTGTACCTAGACGTGGAAGACACTAAAGAGACCGAACCTTCCGTGTATTTGTTATACATGTATTTGTAATCCGTTTGTTGTTTTTTAACACGCGTGTCTGTACCTACTCTGAGGTGCAAGACCACAGAATTCACGAGGATTACAGGCAGCGTACGACGAAAGATGGCGCTAGAGTACATCCATGTATTGATGGGGTGGAGTTTGGCTCCTGACCGATTTTGTTGAGGGGTTGTTGTTGTTTGTTGTTGTTTTCTTCTTCTTTCTTTCTTTCTTTCTGCGTGTATATTTCTGAAGTAGAGAAGATGTTCTACAGCTAGCTACGGTGTCAAAGTCGCATGAGTTTCCCCCTCTCCTCCTGAAAAGAGGATAAAAAATTTACAGATCTCCTTTTTTTTCATAAAGTACACCTGGCGTAGATGTCATGTGGATTTGTACACTGTACTGTATTTTCATTTTATTTTTCTCATAGTGTTCTGAAAACAGAATAAGAATGTACCCAGACAGTGCATTAAAGATTTGCTGTAAGGCATGAAGTGAAGTTTGATGCAAAGTTTTTGTTAAACCATTGTTCCGTGGGAGGAATTACAAAATAGGAAAGTAATGGCACAGTACTATCATTAAATAATCCTGTAAAGAAATACATTGTACCACACACACACACAAATTTACACACACCACAATCACATTACCACTACACTATGACAATAATGGTTCTCATCTTGAGTTTGTGAATACACTGGACTTCTTTCATAGTAAACTCCATGGGACAGCTGAAATCACTTTGTGATGTAAATATTTCCTAATAGGATTGGAAAAACAATGAAATAAAAAATTAAAATTTGCAATTCGAGGCAAAAAAGAGTTAATCTCTTTAATATGGTGCCATATTCTCATGTCAATGTCCATAGAACACGAGTCCACTGTATTTACATCTAACCTCACATACTATTCATCCCTGAATGCTGTATGTCAGTTGGGCAAAACCACACAAAGTCAAGCATAAATCTTATACAGCAGCCCACAATCAATACACGTACAGCACATCGCTATGCCCCATAAGAAAATCTGTTATTATTTTAAAGGACAAGTCCACCTCCACATACATTAGGACTGAGAGAATGCAGCAATATTGGTAGAATACATGAGAGAAGGCAGGAAAATCGGACAATCCGCTCAAGTTATACATTTTTGAAGTTTCAATGTTGCCATTGCTGGATGAGATCACTACTGTACTACAGCTTGTGATGTCACATGTGTATAAACTTCACGAAAAGCAGACAATCTGTTTTAAAGTTATGAATTTTTGAAGTTTCAATGCCACCATTGCTGCAGTAACTGTGTAGAAACTTAAATTCATGCCTCTTAAACGAATTGTCTGATTTTCTTCAAACTTTCACTGATGTGTTCTACTGATATTGCAGCAGTCTCTCAATCTACATGTGAAGGTGAACTTGTCCTTTAATGGCTTCACCAAATCAAGGAATGTCCCCAGTTGCAATCCCTTGGAACATCTCCTTTCATTATCACCACACACTAGATATCATTTTCAGCCAACTTCTTCAAACTCAATTTACTCCACCAAATGCTGTCAAACAGGGGAAAGAAACAAATCACACCATATCATTTTTTCCTTTCTTTCTTTAAATTATTTCATTTTAATACATCTCTCTGTTTCGGTGTACTCTTTTTCAGAATTTCAAGCAACCTAAAACAAAACACACAAGTATCAAATGAACTTGAGGTATCTCTCAAAATTGAACGTGGAATAGGTAATTGCTCCCAGTGTCTACCAGAGAGGATGTGTCATGCACACATATAATCAAGTTTCACACTTGCCAGTGCACATAAGAAAATTGCTTCATATGACAACATTCTGTTCATGTATACAGTACATTAAATTACATATGTGAACATTGGTAAACCACATTATCTTCAAAATATCGTGGGAATGAACAGCACACTGAAAATTCGTTTGGACATGACTGCACACAGAAGATAAAAATAGATATAAGAGGTATATTGTAATTCTTTTGCGCTGGAACACATTGCATAAAATACATGGCTAGCAAAAGGACAGAACTAAGACATCTACCCTGTATCACCTTGCATGGCTCTTACAGCTTTGTGCGTTTTGATTGTGGGATATACACTGTAGCAACCATGTCAGCAACACCTTGAAAGATTCACTACAGACTTAAGGTTTGCAACACACATCTGCAATACAAAGAAACTAAACATTTGAGCAATCACTAGCTATTTACATAACTGTGCTATTCTGTAGATGCAATGGAGTAAAGGTTTCACAATTTGTGCAAGAGTGCAGTGCGCACCATCCAAATCATTCACAATGCTGACATCATAATGAGAGAATCAGCCTGAAAATTCCATCAGTTCTGCTTGCTGGAGTCACTCAAGTCCATTCCTGTGTGAGGGGCATAGATCTGAAAGAGAGTACAGTAGAACAACAAAGTTCAGATCACTGTGATACGTGCCATGGTTGAGTGATATACAGGCCTCATATCATTTCTTCTCAGCCATCAAATTAAGATCACAAGCTTTAACTATCAAAGATTATTAGGCACAAGATAAGAGTAGAATTTGCCATTCATGATTACAGTGTACATGATCTTGCATATGAGCACATGTTGTTTTAACTTGACTTGTGTATACAAGTGTACATGTTGTAGAACAAAGTTATGACTGTCAAGCAATGATTATCTTGTCATGGATATAGCTCACACAAGAAAGATCGTCAACAGAGGTCCACACAGAACACCGGTAGGAGGCCCGTAGCTGCCGCAAGTCACAGGCAGTTAACCCGCATGAATTACGTAGGTTGCCCGCGGATCTGTGCCTATGCGCTGGACACGCATTTAATCTGCGGGCATTCAACAAGCATAATACGAGTGTGTTATTGACAAGGAGCGGTGTTAATACATGTACTGCCAACATCTGTGTGACTGGTCAGTTCTGTGGGTGTGGAGTGAGCTTAACAGCTACTGTATACGCTGTTATTTTCGCGAATTTCGCAAGCTTTGGGCTGATCATGAAATCAAAGACACAGGAAAATATTACCGCGTCATACCTTATGTACAAATTGATGACAAAATGCATCCAACGCTGGCCGGACCAGAACGCGGCTGTTACACCGGCCAGTCCGTACACATACTATTACTAGTATGCTCATTTCCACTTCAAGTGCGTACGGTGCGACAGATTCTGGAAGTGCAGTACTATGATAAACATGCATTAAAATGTGCAATCTCCGTGTTACGTTACCCTACGCGAACGAACACCGGCTCGACATGGTTGGGTGAGGCCTACTAGTAGGGATGTATGTAAAACTTTCGCTAGCGCTAGCGCAGCTCTGAAACTTTGTAGTCTACATCTATTTGTTGCAACATTTGGTAGGTACTTGTGAATGCCGTGTGTGAGTGTCTCACTGCAAGTTCCTGTAATTATTGTTTCATTCTATAAATTTTCTACTGTGTCTTTTCTATTGTCATGTTTGGGAAGTCACAAAGCAAATGGAAAAACGTTACGAGTTCGTTAGCAAGTGTTTGAACATGTTTCTCGGGCTTGGCAGTAGACCCTACTACTACTAGTATCAATCGCGAATTTAACAACACGCAAAAATGCCACTGGTACCGTGATTCGCAAAAATATCTGTACGCGAAAATATTGGCGTAAACAGTATTTCATACACAAATTGCGTGCATGCTGAGGGGCAGTTACTGCCTTTCTGCTGATTAGTTGAGAGTTGGCTGCAGCCAAGAAAAGGACATTCAGTGGGACCTCTGCCAAATAAATAGTCCTTCAGAGGGATTCCTTCACTGAGTTGTCAGCCCTCACGAGCCACCCACGTGCCTGACATGCAGGTCACAAAGAATGCACACATATCAGATGTAGAATGTAAGTAGCATGCTTCTGGCAGGTAAGATGCATGCAAACTCCCCCTTATCCTTGTCCGCCCACAGTACTGTACGAGCTGAAATTTTCGCGGTGGTTTTATTTCCGCGAATTTTGCGAATCGCCTTTGAACCGCGAAAATAACAACACGCGAAAATAACAACGCGCAAATAGTTACGTTCAGTTAGACCGTCGCAACCGCGAAATTAACAACACGTGCAAATGTCCTCCAAGTAGCAATTCGCGAAAATATCTGTACGCGAAAATTTCAGCCCATACAGTAATTGTCCTGCATGCTGGAAAATCCCCTCGCGCAACAAGCTTGCCCACAAAGGTGTGACAGGGCCTAAACTTGGCTGCAGGAAAATAGGACTTGCGTGCGCACCTCCAGGCAAGTACAGGCAAGATTACTGCTAGGTATTGTCATGTGCGGACCATCTGTATGTGGGGACCTCCGAGCACAAATGTAGCCAAAAATTGTTCCCTGCATGTCCCATGCAAGGCTTGCCTGGAAAGGTGTGACAGGACCTTTACTTTCACAGGGAGGTACATACAAACTGTACTGTACATGATCACAAAGATTTCACTGTAAAGACAAAGAATCTAAGAATGGGATTGAAAGTTGGGTTGTACTTGTTTGCAATCATAGAGTACTATGAAATTGTTCTCTTCAAACTTCAAATTTCAATACATATCTAAAGCATGGACTTGAGAGACCTGACACACAAATGGCTCTAGCAGCCTTCTGTACGGTGCCAGGTAAAAATGGCAGGGGTAAAAATGGCAGAGGTAAAAATGGCAGGGGTAAAAATGGCAGAGGTAAAAATGGCAGAGGTAAAAATGGCAGAGGTAAAAATGGCAGGGGTAAAAATGGCAGGGGTAAAAATGGCAGAGGTAAAAATGGCAGAGGTAAAAATGGCAGGGGTAAAAATGGCAGGGGTAAAAATGGCAGAGGTAAAAATGGCAGGGGTAAAAATGGCAGGGGTAAAAATGGCAGGGGTAAAAATGGCAGGGGTAAAAATGGCAGAGGTAAAAATGGCAGAGGTAAAAATGGCAGGGGTAAAAATGGCAGGGGTAAAAATGGCAGAGGTAAAAATGGCAGAGGTAAAAATGGCAGGGGTAAAAATGGCAGGGGTAAAAATGGCAGGGGTAAAAATGGCAGGGGTAAAAATGGCAGAGGTAAAAATGGCAGAGGTAAAAATGGCAGAGGTAAAAATGGCAGAGGTAATAATGTCAGCGGTAAAAATGGCAGAGGTAAAAATGGCAGAGGTAATAATGGCAGAGGTAATAATGCCAGAGGTAAAATTGTCAGAGGTAAAAATGTCAGAGGTAAAAATGTCAGAGGTAAAATGTCAGAATAAATGAGAGTGATTTCGTCAGAGATAAACGTATGAAGATGTTTTGATTGATAACCTAGCCAAAGCAAACTGTATCGAATTATCAAATTCCAACTGAAGGTTTGAAGAATATTTATTGAATTATGTTTTAAAAAGATTAGAGCACTCTCATTATTCTGAGTTTGGTTCAAGTGCAGTGGCGTAATCTGTCCGTTCAGAGGAATAATATAAACCAGCTAAGAGCCTAGTAGGCCTATGGGAAAATTTCATTATTATTATTATTATTATTATTATTATTATCTTTATTACTATTATCTATCATTATAAGGGGGTTCCAACAATGCTGCAAAACCCTTAAACAGTATAATCCTATGTTGTTTCGCCCAATGAAGTTATCACACACACACACACACACACACACACTCACGAACCCACTTTTGGTATAAACATATACTTCTATACGCAGATATACATACTCTCACATACACACTCTTACACAAACGAATTTCGCTCACGTCCAGGCTAGTATATTGTCATTATTTTTCATTTTTTGAACTGTTTAGTGTCAAGAAGGAAAGGAGACATCTTCAGTAGTCGAAGCAAACCGCTAATTTTTCACCTGTTCTATGTTATTTTCTCACATTCAGGTTTCGTAGGAGGCTATTTATTTCACAAGGCCTGATCACGACATAATGTAGAAATAAAAATACAAAACGCAAAAAAACAAACTATTACAGCAGATGTATCGGCAGACATAAGTAAGCTCTTGCAAAATATTTTATAACATTTTTCAAGTATCACATGGCGCAAAAACAAACATCTCGAAGTTTAATGAACACTTTGTGGACACTTAACAAACTTATGCTTATTAAAACTGGAGACGAACTTAAGCAATGAACTGTTCAAGTGAGAGTAAAAACCGATAGTTTGCCATGGGATTTTTTCAATCATTGTCGAACGAATCCGCAGGCAAAAAAAAATGTAAATGTTTGATGCCTTTCAAACTTAGCTGTTGCTCCCGAAGTCAGATTCCATTGTGTTTAACGTATAATCTATCAACATGGTGTGTTGCTAAAGATTGGTAGATTCAGCCACCGAAAATGACGTTGTTCTCTCGTTATACAACAACAGTAAGAAAATCCAATCCAATCCCATCCAGGTAGAATGAAATCACCGCCTCGATGACTACCATATGATCGCGATTTAATTTACACAGGGATCGCTGAAGCTCTGAAAGACTCTCTTCGTCATTTTCATGAGGCCTGTAGTACGCAGCCATATGAAGAGTCTTAGACCCCGCCATATTTAATTTACACAAGATAATTTCACAATCCTTTTTTTTTTATGTTTATGGAAGAACATGATCAATGGTGGAAATGAGGTGCATGCTTGACGGAGGTCTGCGCTCTGAGAGTGCTTTTCTAGTTTGTTAGTTACCTCCGCCAAGGGAGGAGGTTATGTTTTCGTTACCGTTGGTTTGTTCGTTCGTTAGTTAGTTAGTTTGTCCGTGTGCAAAATAAGTCAAAAAGTAGTTAACGGTTTGAAATGAAACTTGCATGAAAGGTTGAGAATGGCACAAGTAACAAACGATTAAATTTTTGTGGTGATCCGAGAATTTCAAACCTTTACGCGTGTTTTTTTCGCACATGTATACCTTTTTTTTCCGTTTTAATGTTTATAATAACGTATACATCGTTTACGTCACGGTTTATGCACTCTCATCTCATAGCCCCAAGAAAATGTTTCGGATAAACCAGAAAGAGGTCAGGTGAGGCGATATGCATTCTACCTGTTTAAGTGAGGAAAACGAGGGGAATATTTTGTACATGTACGTAAGCCCTACTGGTCGTGAAGGATTGCAGTTTTCATTCTAGCAATTTTTGAACATGCTCCATTTGCAATAGTTTAGAGACGTTGGCGGCTGGGTGGGAGGTTTGGTCCTTGCCATTAAAACGCAGAGGGTATCCGGGAGAAAAAAAATGCAGGAAAGTAAAATAGGGGAGACCAGAAAAAAAAAAAAAATGGGTAATTTTTACCCCTGCCATTTTTACCTTTGCCATTTTTACCTCTGTCATTTTTACATCTGCTATTTTTATCTCTGCCATTTTTACCCCTGCCATTTTTACCTCTGCCATTTTTACCTCTGCCATTTTTACCCCTGCCATTTTTACCTCTGCCATTTTTACCTCTGCCATTTTTACCCCTGCCATTTTTACCCCTGCCATTTTTACCTCTGCCATTTTTACCTCTGCCATTTTTACCTCTGCCATTTTTACCTCTGCCATTTTTACCTCTGCCATTTTTACCCCTGCCATTTTTACCCCTGCCATTTTTACCCCTGCCATTTTTACCCCTGCCATTTTTACCCCTGCCATTTTTACCTCTGCCATTTTTACCTCTGCCATTTTTACCTCTGCCATTTTTACCCCTGCCATTTTTACCCCTGCCATTTTTACCTCTGCCATTTTTACCCCTGCCATTTTTACCCCTGCCATTTTTACCTCTGCCATTTTTACCCCTGCCATTTTTACCTCTGCCATTTTTACACCGAACCTTCTGTACACAGGCTTGAAAAATAAAAGTCTCTAAGACCCTACCTCAAGTATTTGGAAGATCTACTTCTTCAGGAGCTGGTGTCTGACAAGGATGAAAGGGGCTGCAAATCCAGATCCAAAGAATGCAGTCATGATGCCTAGAAGAAGCCACTTGTTTTTGGTAGGGAATGGCATGTTCTGCAAAAGTAAACATGTGGCAAAACATGGTCACAAAGCTTGAAAATACATTGTACTGTAAAAGTACTGTAAAAGCTGTTATTTTTGTGAGGGTTTAATTTTCACAAATTTTGCAAATCACCGATGGACTGCGAATTTAACAACACGCAAAAAAATGTTGAAATGAGCAGCGGTAATAGTGCACTTACGATACCATCTGTGTTAATTCGCGAAAACAACATCTCACAAAAATCATAAAATGTGTGTGATCTTCTCATTTGTGAAAATACCTGGATGCAAAAATAACAGTTTATACAGTACTGTAATTGTATTCAAGCAAGTACATACAGTCAACCTTGCCTACATAAGTCAAATCTATTTGGACTGAAGAAATAGCTTCGACTTATGAGGTTAAAATCAATAGAATATAAAAGGAAGACGACTTAAAAAGACCTTCAACTTGGGTGACTTATGCGAGGTCGACTTAAGCGAGGTTGACTGTATATACATGTACTGAACAACAACAACAAAGATTGCAGAAATGAGAAGGAAAGATGGTAACAAAGGTATACCAGCAGACTTCCTAGCTACTCGTAATACTACATGTACTCCTAAACAGTAATCAGTCCAATAGCAAAATCACCAGGATACGAACACTCAGCATTTACAGAAGAACCATACATACAATACAAATTTAGCAGTTGATAATCTCAAGAATATCCCTCACAATCCCTAACGCTTTTCAGGTGGACTGATCTAGCCGTACTTGTACTACACTTGTCTGTACACCACCATGTACATGTGTATCGACTGTACAACATGTCGAGGGTACTTGTTGTACAAAATGTAACATGGGTAATGCTCATTGTGGACAGAATCTGATCAAACTTACCACAACCAAATAATAGCTACATGGAAGTCACATTATGACACCCAAAGCAATCCACTCCAACCACTGTCAAGAAAACTGGAGCTGAATCATCTTGAAATCAACATGACATGGGAACCTACACCAGTGTAGGAAGTCAAATATATGGCAACAAAGAATGTTTCACTGTTACAAGTGTGATCTGTCCACTAAAGGGAGACCCCCCCCCCCCCCCCTTCCCTTTTTCTGCTTTGTTTGTTGAAACTATCTCCATCATATCTGCAAAAAAAGTACTGGCAATTGCAGAAGAGTGGGTGGGAAAAGGAACATGTCTTTATGTGCTAATGCAACTGTCAAGAGGGGAAGAATATCCATAAGCCCTATATGCAAGGCACAATTAAAAAGACAAATAGAAGTGCAACTGGATCTCACAGCTTCTTTTTCCTCTGGGCCAAAAGGCCTTTTCACATACAGTGTATAGCTAGAATCATGAGAGCCTCTTTGGCTATCGGCAGGCTACTCCACAGCAGTAATGTGCACTGAAAATAATGTTGGTTAGATTTGGTGCTTGAAGCAGCGATACATGAGAGTGTGCATTCTACATTTTACCTGCTTCTATACTTCTACTGTTCTAGGGTTGTCTACTATGTGTACAGTACATTGTACTGTATTACTAAAAATACTAGAGGAAAAATGAGCAAAGAAAATGGCATTCCATCAGGATTTGAACCCGAGACCTCTGGAGTGCTAGACATACAGAAATTGGCATTGGCACTGACCCAACTAGATTTCTACCACAAGTTGCAATGTCAGAGTTTGTGCCCATATCATCGGTTGATTTTTGTAGATTGGTAGTTATAAGTTGCAAGTAAATGTGTGGTACAGTATAGTGTGTATCGCTGTGTTTAGCGGTGTATACATATATTACCGAATATGTTGTACCTGGCTCCTTCCGTGAACAGACGCACGGCCGCAAACTGTGACAATTACTCTACTAGAGGCTAGACAGTGAAACCCAGCACCAAGTGCCAAAATACAGTGTACGCAAAGTAGACTATCAAATTATTAAAGGGCGGCCAGTGGCTTGTATTTCAATTAAAGGCATTAGCCTAGGCAACAAAAACTGATGAATAATATATCTGTAGTGTCTTTTTTTTCCAGGTTTTTGGTTTGTTTGTTTGTTTTTTTTTTTACTGAGCATAGAACGTCTAGAGTCTAGATCTAGCTAGTTTTATAGACCATCCTGGGATAGTTCCAAGCCGAGGTCAGGAGCTGCTGAAAGGGATTAATACAATGTATAGTACGTGTAGGTGCCCAACATATCGACACTCACAATAGCATTGCACGTAATGAACGAACTTTCACGCATGAGACTGCGTGCAGTAGTTTTGCATTCTTCACAGGGGATTTGATGATGTCCAAATATTACTTAAAAAACATGATAACAAACAAGATCAACAGCAAAACAGTGATACCATGGATTATAAATGCACCACTGAAAAAGAATTACGTGCATTTCACATGTATTGTCAATACAGGGAAGGGGTGTTGGTTTCATAATAACAATACGGCGCAACTGAGTGCATCAAAATAACAACCGACGCATTCGAAACGAAGCAGTTCATATCTTGGAGCATGAATTGCAAATCGCATTTTTAATGTGCGCTTCTGAATTCAGAGTATTTTCTTTACATGTGAGTACAATTTCAGGCAAATTGTGAGATATTTTACGTATCTGTTGATAGAAAAGCATTAGGGTGTTGATGTGTTGGACACCCAACTACCATTATTAAAGGCGCATAGTCCTGGTAGTGTAGAGGGCACTGTTGATGATACTGCCGATCACCGTTAGTATTGATACGAAGATTACCGAAGTTGAGCTGTCATCAAGAGTAAAGTGCGTAGGTGTTGCTAAGTAACGCCTTCGTTGTCTTCTCTGCGCATTGTGCAGTCTGTAATAATGCCAGGGTGTGTGCATATGTACTTCCCATTATGACATCACAAAAGAACTTTGCTAAAGCTGTCATCCCCCTGAGCCGAATCATGAGCAGAACTGTGATCGGACCACTGACTACAGTGGATCGGACTTCTTTGGACTCCGGGAAGTGGGTCACAGCGTAAGCGCTAAAGTCTACAGAGGAGTCGATAGCGTAGGTCTCTACAGGAAACTTGTGCCGTGCGCCCGCATACGCATTTGACTAAACTGCTGGGACCATCATGTGCCTTTAAGACTCTACTTCTTGTTCAGTAGTAGTACTAGGCTATACTACTAACGTTAGAAGTAGTAGTACTAACAATGTAACATGTTGTTGTTAGAATAATCTACTTGTTCAATCAAGGTTCAAGCCAATTTGAATCAAATAAAGGTTCTACATGTACTTGTGGCAGCTCAACTTTTCTGTTTCTCTCTCCTCCACAATCTCTGTCTCTCTGCTCCGACCTCTGATCTCCGTCTTCCACACATGCACTCTCTCTCTCCCCCCTCTCTCTCTCTCTGGGTGTGACCCTCTCCGCTGTTTCGTTTTCCCCTCGACAAGTCTCCTTATCAGGTAATTATGTAGACAAACTCTCACATGATTACTCGCGAGCCTCCGCTCGCTGGTAGGCTTGCTGGTGTGTTTATCCTTAATGTTATTGATGACGGATACAATTCCTAGTATTGAAAGCCATTCGGCATAATATTTTTTCTCTCGTGGCCCATCCCCAGACACCGCTTGATAAGCACATGACTTCTGAGGCGGCCGCCGTAATGGGTAAAGATAAGGCCACCCATTGATAATATCCGAACACAGTAGATCGCTGTCAAAAGTGACAGGTGATTTGTAACTTTCTTTAACTATATTGTTTCACCGCTTTCCGGAGAGGTGAGTCACCTGTTCTAATGTTACATGTATAATCAAATACCGATTGCTCTTTGTGTGAACAGCGGTGTCACAACAGACCTTATGCATATGACGTCACACGGTCTTACCAACTGAAGGGCGCCCTCCCTCAGAGGGCAAGCGATGCGTTGCTAGAGCGTGCTTTTACACGTGAGGCAATGGGCATTTACACACAACATCGATGTTTCTTTTACTGTCTTTTCTATTGCATGTAATCTACAGCCCTAAATCGGGAAATTCAAGCTTGTATAGCAAAATTGACATTTGAGGTATGCATTGCACTCACCAGGTTAATGATATATCCAACATTTTGGCACAGTTTTCATGAAAAAGATGCAACTACCATCGGTCGTAACAGCTCATCAACCTACGAATCCGTTAGCCAGTCACATGTGAGGTAGATTTCTACGTGTTTTTTGCTAAAACACCTACCTCGCATGTGATTGGCTAATGAAATTCAAAATGGCAACATACATTCAGCGAACGGCGATGTTGCGCTATGGATACAAATTTCTGCGATATAACCTAGGAATTCTCTGTATTTCGATTGCACAATGTGAGAAAATCACCCAAATATTGCTGCATAATGTGTCATGTCATGTCAAACTTGTTTGATGGTAAAAAAAAACTGCCACTGGCCTGGGGACTGGCGGCGAGTGAGGCGATCGCCGCTAGCGCGCATAAGAAAAGCACATAGCTAGCTGCACGCCTGCATTGTCAAGGACTTCGCTTGCCCTCTAAGATGGCGTCGCGAGAGGTTGTCAAGCAAGTGATGATGTCAATGCATAAGGTCTATTTCATCATCAGCAACTTGCTCCGACAACTCAGCTCGGTGCAGAGCCCCTAATAAACTCTACAATATAGATCTACACCCGGAGTGCCTGCTGTCTCGTTTTTCTCTAATTTCGATTAGTGAGACGGCGTTGCTGAACGTGGACTACCTGCACTAACATGTAATTGTTACACTACAAATAACTATACACAGCCCAGTCGCTGTACATGGTACGTCGCGACAGGGCTGTACGAGCGCGACCACCAACCACTAGGAGAGCGACGTAATCGTATCACGATAGCTTTGAATTTTGATACTTAACATCATTTTTGTCACCTCAAACTCATCGAGTATACTCTTCAATATAATACTCTACATCTGATGCTATCAGTATTCAAATGTACGCAATGAAACTTACCGAAATTGATCATCATATACGTCGCGACGTACCATGTACAGCGACTGGGCTGTGTATAGTTAGGCCTGGCGTGAAAGATTGTGTACCGTGTGGACATGCTGGATATGATGATCAATTTCAGTAAGATTCATTGCCTACATTTGAATACTGATAGCATCAGATGTAGAGTAAATATTGAAGAGTATACTCGATGAGTTTGAGGTGACAAAAATGATGTTAAGTATCAAAATTCAAAGCTATCGCAGGTGATACGATTACGTCGCTCTCCTAGTGGTTGGTGGTCGCGCTCGTACAGCCCTGTCGCGACGTACCATGTACAGCGACTGGGCTGTGTATAGTTACACTACGTTATACACAAACACACACTTGTAACAACATGTTACATCTATTCTCACTAGACACTCGATGTAAATATTTATCGCATTGGCATTGCTGTCTGTTACAAATATGCTTGTGGAGTTTGGTATGTCAGTCTCCAACCAATATGCCCAATTACCGGTACAATATCTGACATGTGATACACTGATAAAAATTCATTGCACCATTGTGCACTGTCCGATCTCGACCCACGTCTCTGTGCTATGACTTCACTCCCTGCGCCTACAGCTGCTGCTGTGCTGGCCTAGCTCTGCTGCATGCTGCAGTGAACAACGCGGAACGTTACAATCATGTTTATTAACGTGTCTGGTCGGTTGCCGGTTACACTGCGTATTGTACATTTGGCCCTCACGTAAAATTTAGTAACTAGAAATAGGCTCTAGAAACGCTTACCACGATGACCTTATACTTACAGTGCCTGGTCCTTCTCCATAATGAGCACCTTGCCGAACAATAGATGTCCCGAAAGACCTCCTTGAAACAACTGCAAGTCTTGAAAGGACCATCTTTAGATATGATTTCAGTCAGCGGACAAAGTGTGGTTCGGTTTTTGGATGTTGGATCGTGCACTCAATAAGATGGTCAACTCTCAGGACTCTCCCAATTTTACACGGCCGCTGGTGAAACGCAAGTGGCTGGCGCCCTCTAGCGGTGAGCGGGGATAATCGAACCTGGGTTGGAAGCACTGAAATCGATCTACTTCCAGTGGTCAGAAGACGTCTGGCAGGCTTGTGTCAACCTATAGGAATTTCTAAATTATAGGCCTTTTCAGCGCTCTTACTGTCAAATTATTACTTCTTTATTTAAATGAAAGCATACATTTCTGTAGTGAAAACTAGTCAAAGAATCCACTGTTATATCATATTTTCTCTAAAAATATGATGGTATTTTTCTCCTCAAGAAAATGGCAAGACTTTTTGTCAACTTCACATGTTCGCTGAAATGTTAGATTTTTGTAGTAATGCTATATAATCTCGCTTGAAAATCATGGTACAATTCTTGTAAGGCGTATTATATTTTGAATTTACGCAATCAAAGGTTTGAACTGACAAAAAGGGTTTAAAACATATTTTTATGGGTACCTCTTGTAGGTTAAAATTTCAAATTTAATTTCATAAGTTTCTTAGACACAATACACGTTCACTTTTTTGCCATTTTCTTAAAAAAAATATTTATATTGAGGAACAAAATAAACAGACCTTTAGCAGCTGATAATATCACAGCTTATCATCATGACTATAACTTCAATTCAATCAAAAGTTCTCTAGACAGAGCTTTCACAACTTTCCCGGATCATTAAATTCAGGCTACACATGCACAACAGGGACTGTTATTCAACACTGCATGCATTTACAGAACAGAGAGATGGCTTAGATATAAACTGGATTTCTGCTTATTTGGATTTTCATGATTAAAACAACCACAATAAAAATTATGGCAATACACAATATTAATTCAGAGTTATACATTAGATTCTTTATTCAACTGTGTACTTGACAAGTAGAGTGAATTATTTGACTACTATATATAGGCACTGGCATAGCGGGGGGGGGGGGGCGCGATGGGGGCAGTCTCCCCCCCCCCCCCCCCCCCCCCCCTAAGATTTGGACCGGGGATTTGGAAGGCGGGGGATGAAAAATTGTGTGTATACTGTAAGCATGTGCATGAAGCCGCTCCCTTTCAACCTTTTATTTTTCAATGTTTCACTCAAACTCAAATTTCAATTCTAAAATAGCAAAATCTCTCCCGCGTGGAAAGGGGTATCCCCTCCCACACCCTCCCCCGCCACACTTCGGTCCTTTTCCTGGCACATTTAGATTGACAGATTCAAAAATATTTCATTTAAGTTTGCATCAGATCGATGACTTCAATTCTATAATGTAAAAGTTCCCTTTATATCGTCGTTTAATTTACCATCTTCCCGCTCGATCGCTGTCAGTTATACATTGATTTAGACTCTGTGAGCACTTTGGGGATTGACAATAGTCTATTTTCCGAATGATTCCACAAATGTGTCAATCGTAAAATGTAAACGTTCCGTTAGGGAGGGGGCTACCCCTTAATTCCCACACCGTCCCCTTCCCCTGACAACTTCCACGTATCATTAATTTCAGTAGGCCTACACGGTGATGACGCACACTCGGAACGAGATACCACAATTAAGTCATTATCTGTGAATATTTCTTTTTCTTACTTTTATATAGAAAAAAAAATCCAACATTTCACCAAAAGTGTACACCACATCGCTGAATGTCAGGTCTAAAAATGCATAATCTTCCTCGCGTGGAAAGCCCCCCTCCCACACCCTCGCACATATTTCAACTCTATTAAGTTAATTCCCCTCCCCCAATCGTGAAAACGGATCGGCGCCCCTGTCTCTTCCATTCCCTTCGCCCTCTCGGTCACTCCGCTCTCTCGCACAGATTTTTTTTATAATGTTTTGGCCCACCCCCCCCCCCCCATTGATTAAACTGAACGATGCCCCTGGGGATGATTGCTTTGATTGATTTAAATCAAGAAAATTTAGAAACGCGGTAGGTATAAGGAACACATTATTATATAGGCCTACATATCCACAAAGAAATGAATATTCATATTACTACTAAATTTTCATTGATTTCATTTTTGCATTATGCAGGGAGAGGCTATGTTTTTAAAAGTGAGGGTGTCAAAAATCGTTTTTCAAAACAAAAAGGTTTTGATATTTTTGACGTGCAATTTTCGACCGAAAGTCGGCTGACAAGCAAAAAAAAAAAAAAAAAAAAAGAGAGAACAAAGAGTCTTCACATTTTTTTGCTGCCACTTCCCTCCCATCTTATATTTTCACGCAAAAAAAAAAAAAAAAATGTCGGGGATGCAAACATTCAATCCCTTTCGTTTTCTGAAAAAAAAGGGGGGCAGCCCCCCCCCCCCCCCAACTGTTGCGCCAGTCCGGTAAGGGCTTGTAATCGTGATTGTATGTGATTGTGACTATCATTAATCATCCCCCCCCCCCCACTCCTCTGTACGGATTTACGCCGGTGCATGTATACTTTGGCCACACTTTGAACATTGAGAGTTTTCAAAATGCAACAAAATGTGTGCACCAGAACTGCAGTTAGTCTCCCTCGTGTTGATAGGAGGAGGAATAGGGCTTATCCCCTCCCACATCCTCCTCCTTTGTCTCCTTCCACATACTTGATACACCTCTCTGATTGACAATTCCAGATATTCCAGCAAAAGTGTGCGCCAGATCGTTGAATTTCAGTTCTAAAAATGAAAAAGCTCCCTCGAATATGGGAGACGTATGTTGCCACCTTCCCATTGCTTGGTCTCCTCCATGGCAATTTTCGAATTTTTCACACAAAAAAGTGTGCCTCAAATCGCTTTATTTCAATTCTTAAAACGCGAAATCTCCGTCGGATGTGGGAGGGGGCACCCCTTCCCACACCCTCCCCCATCTAGACCTTGTACATACACAGTGGTGATGCACACGCGGAATAAGAGCCAAATTTCGTGATTTAGCTTTAACACTTCCCTGAAAAAGCCTTATTTACTTGCGTCATTTATTTTTTTTTTTCGGTAAAAAACATTTGCAGTATTTCATCAAAGGTTCTATCACACCAGATTGCTGAATTTCAGGTCTGAAAATGCAAAATCCTCCTCCTGTTGGAGGAGATATACCCCTCTCCTATATAACACCCTTGTTTTCATGCTTCTTTTTTTTTTTGAACATACAGCGTTTATGATATTCATCGTAATACAAGAAATTTATTTAGATGATAACATTTTTTGGGAAAATATTGTTCAATAGTAGGCCTAATCTATATCAAAATACTGCTACCTTACTTAAACCAGTGGGACCGTCTTAAGTTGATAAAACACGCAAAAATGCATCAAATTGCACCGTTTACAGCATCAAAGTGCAAAAAGTTCTCACTGTGTGTGTGTGTGTGAGGGGGGGGGAGACACCCTCCTCCCACCCCCCCCCCCCCCCCCACCCAAGCTCAAATCCTGGCTACGTCGGTGCTACTAAGCTAGTACTATAGTATACTGTATAATAAGAGTATAGGAACCTACATACAACCCAACTTGGAAACTTGTAAATCGACATAATGATGAGCCTGTTGATGGTTTGGTGTAGCTATTGGTGCAGATTAATGCACTGCACCAATTCCTATATTTACTCATGATTCTCTAGATCTACAGAAAATTCCTTCTTTCTTGTCTTTATAGCCTGTCTTGGTCTCACACAAACATTAGTATCGCGAAAGTGCATGCTCAGGCATCACAGTACATGGCCTGAAAACTTCACCCGCTGAAGTCTATCCCCGCTGAACGCTAGTTGGCGCACTCCTCGCCAGCGTTTCACTTTTCGGCCGAGAGTTGGCCATCTTATGGAGTGTACGATCTTGATGCTAGATAGGACGTAAACGAAGTCGTGTACAATGTATAGTGTAATACTATGTTGTGTAGTATGCAAGGGGTGCGTGCGTGAAACGTGCGTCAGTGTCAATACGTGTGTGTCACACACAGGTGCCACAGAACTCAGTGTAGAGCGTTCTGTGGTATGTGCCACAGAAGAGTTCTGTGGTATGTGCACGTCGGTCGGGAAAGGAAGTATGGTGTCTTTGTTGTCATAAAAATTTAGCACGATGCAGACAACAGAGGTCTTGGAGGGGGTGTGACCTCTAAGAAAAAAAAAAAATATATAGGCCTATGTATACGACCTACCCAAAACGGAAAAGTACTGTGTCTATAGTTGGAATATGATGATAAATACTTAATCATGCATTTGGAAAAGTAAATAATCATACGGTCCGCCTCATGCCAGAAACTGGGCATCTATAGTTCAATTCAATTCAAAATGATTTTATTTCCATATAAAGTAATACAAAGTAATAAACATAACGCTTATATGAGTACATAACATCAAACAGGAACTTTGAATCACATAATTTTCAACAAAACATGAATACAGTATTATAATGATATCAACTCTGGTTTGGATAGATAAACAAGGGAGTAAGCAATACAATCTTAATTTACTACTTTACATGGAAAAGAGGAATTCACAAGTGCAGTGATAAACACTGACGACTTCATTCCACCCTGCATGTCGTACTTTTAGGCACATCAGTGTAGTAACGTAAAATAATTTTCATATAAATGTCATAATTAAAACTTCAAATACAATCTAAAAGAATGATATAGGCCTTGAGTGTATATCATAATCATCACGAGAACAAGGAATCGCTATATAGTTTTCCGTCATTCAATTGGAGTTAGTGTGTGACACATGGGAACCATGATGTACTGTTATAAACAAATAAGGCTCCCGTTCCGGTGGACCCTTGGACCGGGCCCTTGGAAGACCACTCAGAGTCCTCAAATCGGCAAAGATCCATCAGCAGTCCCCAAGACCAGATCAATAGTGTCTTTAGTGTGGAATGGCTCTAAAACCCTTGAAAGATCATTAGAATACCTAACAGTAATTTTACGGCAAAGAGATCTCTGAGACAGTTGAAGATTGTCCAACGTTCTGAGAGGATCATGTGGGAATGTATCGTTCGATTATAGATCAACTAAGGTCTGAAATACTAGTCTTTTGCAATGATTTCTCAGGATCTCTCAAAAAAATGTTTCAGTGATCTTCTCCAAAAAAGTATAATAGCGATTCCGTGAGAGATTGTTGAAGACTCATGGAAAGACTAATTCGCATATCATAGACATAAGACCTTTATAGAGCGCTCGTTGAGAGATCGTTGAAACACTGCTGAAAGACCACTTAAAGACCATTATTTCATGAAAGACGCCCATTTTGATAATCGTTTCTTTTTTTTTTCTTTTTTTTTTTGAAGACCATCGAGACCATGAAATTCACTGAAAGATCACAGAATGACCCCAAGGGAATGACCTCGCGGAGATCACTGAAAGTTCACTGTGAGAGATTTGTAGGTTTTTTTTTCGGTCTTTTAGTTGTCTTTCAGAGGTCTTGCCCTATGTGGAATATGGGTGTGAAAAGAATGAGTTTGTCCGGTGGTATTTATAGGCGACTCTTTGTTAGATTTTAGAGTTTGATTCTATCCAAGGAGATATGATTATTAGTGACACATAAATCTATAAGATATTCGGGTCCGGACATTTGGAATAATCTCCCGGACAATATAAAGTCTTGTTCAAGTATTTATTCTTTTAAAACTTCACTAAAACGATATTTGATACAATCAGATTCTCCCCACTCATCAAGATGACAAATATTTATGGTAAATGATTGTTATGTTTTTTTTTTTCAATCTCTATTTTCTTCCTTCAACTGCATCTTGCACTTACACTTGCAGCTGCACTGCACCCACCTGATCACTTTCCTCCAAGAGAGTTGTGTCGTTGGATAGTCCTTTTATGAGGCCTCCATCCATTTCAAGCTTAATCGCTTACGATGGTGGTCTCCTACATTCAATGATCTCTGTTATTTGCTGAAAAATGCTGTATATTTTATTTTATGTTTTTGTGTATACTGCTCAATGCAATCACATCATTATGTGTATCTATTTGTATACTGTTATCGATTCATTTCACTGCACTTGCTATTCTTTGTCTTTGTATTTTTTTAAATTTGTATTTGAATTATATTTGATTGAATGCAGAAATAAAACAAATCAAATCAAATCAAATCAAATATACCTCCCTGATTCTACATCGTGTGTGTGTGTGTGTGTGTGTGTGTGTGTAGTAAACAGTAGTAGTAGTAGTAGTAGTCGTGCATGTGTTTGTTTGTTTGCGTGTGTGTGTGTGTGTGTGTATATATATATATATGTGACCCGCTACAACAAAATGATCCTAAAGTCGGGAGAGGTCGATTATTTGAAAATTGCATGGTATAATCCCCTAATCTTTCTGCTTTAAATTGATATATAACACATTTAATAGAAATAATCGGCTGCGGAGATATTGATGTTTAAAAGAGAGCATGTCGAGACGTCTGGAAAATCACTGTTTCGAGAAAAGCGCCCTAAAAGTCTTCCTTTCGACGCAATCGCGATCAACACACACAAGTCAGTTTTCACCTCTGGACAATAGAAGGTAAGCCCTAGCAACCCCCGAAGAGTTCATTCAAGCACATCAGCGTCGGCGGTCTCCTCACCAACAAATCAGTGACCAGGATGTGAGAAGCGGCTGAGCATAGCGCACCCCGCCCGCACGCACCAGTCGACTGGGCAGTGTGCGAGCTTCACGCTTCGGTTAGCAGCAAGCAGCAAACTGACCAATGAGATCACTCTGGTCGTTGTTAGGGGCGGAACCTATCTGTGGCGCTCAATCTAAATTTTCGAACCAGTTTCTGCTTCGTTGAAACGCCAAAAAACATGGTTCAGAAAAACGCTATTTTTTGGTCTTTCCTTTCATCATTTTGCTTCAAAATTTCGACAGATGATAGAAGACATGTTAGACTCCAATAATATATCAAAATCAGAAAATCGTAAGTTTTGACCAATTTTAATGCTCTGACTTCAAACTCGATTTTCACGGCTTCGACCGTGCGCGACTTTAGGACCTTTTTGTTGTAGCGGGTCACATATATATATATATATATATATATATATATATATATATATTCTCGTCTGGACTCATTAATGGCCAGATTAATTCAGTTCAATTCAATTCAAGGTTATTTTCAGTTTAGATATAGAACACAACATGCACTTTTTTGTGACAAACAGAGTCATTTAATTTCAATCTCAATTTCTATTTTATTTTCGTATTTCTCAATGAAAAATTATGTATAATATTCTAATACTATAATGATAATGAAACAGTGTTAAGTTTAATGAGAACAACATAAAAATGGACGGACCCGCTGAAATGTCAACATTTACTGTAATAATGTGGGCCCCTAAGGTTGAAGAAGAAAGTCAGTAAACAGAACTGAGGAAGCCCACCTTGATGGGAGACAAGACTGACATAACAACAGGGCGAGAGAGACAGGACTAACATGATAATGCAAATGTGAAAAAGGAAGATCCTGTACTGCCCTATTTGGCAAAAGGAAGCATGTGACATACCATCTGAATTTGAGTTATTGATGTTTTCATAATTCACATAATGAGCTCTTCTTCCAGGCCAAATTTCATGCAGAAACACTCATCCTACTAAGAGATATGTTAGATAAGACATCATGATAGTCCATTGACGCCAGCGTGTAAATGACAGACACATTTTGCTCTTTTACGAGAAATGTCACTTTTGTCACTTGCTTCCTTTTGCCAAAGTAGGGCAGTATAACTCATGTAACCATGCATTTACATTTAGTATTTATCAAATTGTTATTTACTTATATGAATGATAAAGACAAAATACTATCAAAAGTGTACAAAATGATAATTATGATGAGAGTTGTGAGTTGACGATAATCATCACCTTAGCAAATTTGCACATGACATTGTGGATGAGACCGATTTCACTGCATAATGAAAACATATGAAACTTTAAAACCAAATTTATAACTTTCTGATCCTTCATAGGTCCGATTTTTATGAATTTTCCCATTTTGTTCTTCTGATTTTAATGTATTCGTGTAAGTCAACTTTATCTTAATAAGTTATGCTCAACGCAGATGTCACCATTTTTTTTTTTAATCTTTATGTTATAATTATGGTTTCCTATATGACTTCATTTAAAAAAGAAGCACAAACTGCACTCCATCTTGCTGGAAGCGTATAACGTCTACTCGATAATAGATATAATAATATCTTGAAGTAGGAAAACCTCTTGGAACCATAGAAACAATTTTGATAATACGATGTAATAATAATAATAATAACTATAATAACAATATCAAAGAAGAGGTAACTCATGCACTATCATATTGCGAGTGATCGCAAGAAGAAACGATAACGTCCATCCCGCGCAGAGCGTCGAGGGCTTTCATGCCGAGTGCGATGTCGTCGGGATGTCGCGGCACTGGCATCCTGAGATGGTCTGTAAGGGGGTTCACACGGACAAACACCGTTTCGTGGCGAGCTCTCCTTAGACTGGACACAAGCCACTCCGATTTGTTTCGCACCTTTGGCATTTGAACACCGCATCCAATCTCTACAACCACGATGGAGCGGGACTGATCCAGATTTGTCAGGGACTGATCCATCTCCCTCTCGCGCTGTTGGCTCAGCCTGTTGAGCCATCGAGAGTCCCTTGCCAGCTGCGTACAGGGGCGAGCCACACCGCCACAGCTCGGACACCGCGGCAATTTTCCGACAGCATGGAGGGTCCGTTCGTCAAACTCGACTTCGACGTCGCTGCCGTCCCAAACTTCATCGCAGCACGGAACGGCACACTGGAGCTCGTAGAGGGAGCGATGACACTCCACCACGCTTCCGGGAGAAAATCCTGCTCTCAAGAAGTGTCTGTCGATATTACTGGTGTAGACGAAAGAAAGGGACTTGGTCTTGCACCAGTTCAGGAGATAAGTGTATCCGACATGGGGTGAGCAGCGACGATAATCTCGCATTCGCTTTCCAAAAATGCCCCAGGCAAATTGCGGGTTCTTGAGGAAAAGCTCGGAGTTCGATAATTCTCTGACTCCAAGACCAAGGAAGCTAACCTCAGGGAGAGCCTTCTTGATATCGACGAAGTCGGGTATGCCGCCGTCTACACTCATCCCCGCTCCTGCCATGATCACGAGGACATCACAAGATCTAATCGAGCTTGCTGCTCTCTCAATTAAAGAATGTAAAGAATCGTTTGCTGGATGAGCACCCACTGAGGAAGCCATGGTTATACACTGAAAATCTTGCAAGTTTTCACGAAAGAAAAAGGCCATGATAGAACGTTCATCGAGTATCAGTAATTCATTAACATCATGCATGCAGTTTCTCGACTGTAACAATGGTGTTTGCAGATAAGAGTTTATCACCTCACGGTATGACGGAGAAAAATTTTGTCAGTTATATGCTGATACTAAAAAAGGTTTATAGAAGCAATGCTTCTATATAGTGGAAGCTTTCTGTTCAATGTGCGTGTTTATACAGGAGCCTCTCGCATCGGCGCGCATGAGCCGGTATTTTACCTCCGGCATGAGCGCTTTGAACTTTGGACCTCGGAGTTTGTCCATACAAGAGTTGGACATTATTTTGGAGGGTCCGCAGTCACAACCATTGATCTAGTGAAAGATGTACTACAATGGCCAAGTCACAAAGCTGTACTATAGCGTCAGTTTGTGAAAGTGAACTATAGAAATGGCAAATAACCTATTTTGCGCAGTATAGATCTACGAATTGACAACACTCGTATACTGATAGCCTATAGATTGTGTGTGTGTGCGTGCTTCATTTTTATCAGTGTTGTACACCGCAGTTTTTATCACTGAGGGATAAGAAGATAGTGTACGACGTATAAGTTCATCTTTATCACATACATTTTAAGCTCTATCACACGAGGCTTGAATACAATATAGGCCTACTTTCATCAGTTTATCAGAGTACAAAGTATATGAATCATAGCAAACCCCTTTTTGGGTGTGTGTTTCAAAGTTTGTTTCTCGATTTCGTTGTGTATATTTTTTTCCTTTCTTTTACTTTTCCATGGATGCATGCGTGTGTGGGGTGGGGGGGGGGGTACCGTACGTGAAGCCCCATCTGATCCATCGATGATCATCTTAATCATCATCTTCATCCTCGTCTGTAGCAGCGTTTACCTCATCATCATTTGGATTACGAAATTCATTTTATAGGCATGATAAACTCCATTTTACTCACAAGATGATTTTGAGAAAAGGAATAAACAGAGCAGTGAAAGTTTCACCAAATTATACTGAATAATAAGAAAGTTGTGATTTGTGAAGTTTCGTTTTCCCAAGCAGTAATACCAGCAACATAGCATGGTTATATGAAAATTATACATAAACTCAAAGCTTTAATATTCGTTTGTACATATTTTTATCTTCTTCCATACCTCTTCCTCTTTTCTTTTTTCTTTCTTTTTTTTTTTTGGGGGGGGGGGAGGAAAATGTATAATAAATTATTATACAGCAGCTTATTATGACCCCGTAAAACGTCATCCTTGCTAATTGTTGAGTGTGTAGATTTCATATTAATATTTTTTTGCCCTTTTGAATTCAAAGGAGCATAAAAACCATTTATATTTGTCTTCTGGTGAAGGGGATCTTGTGAAGCAATTAATGGTGTGTAGACCTTATTCATAATAGTCTATTGTAAGTTAAATGTAACAGGGAGGTGGGAAGTCCACCTCCCTGATTGTAATCAGTGACTGTGGCAATAACATTTTGACTCTGAAATTTCACAATGTTATGTTCTTCTTAATGCACAGAGATGAAATTAAACGTCGGTGTCACATATTGTATGACAGAATCATGTAGACTTTAAAAAAAATCATATTGTTTTTCTTAGGTGAATAGCAGGTGGGGAGAATGAAGAACATAACTTCTTCCATTACAAAACTCCCGTGTAGCAGTGTATACCAACGATATTTCATTTTGTCATGGCCCTTCTAGAGAACCAATTGGAAATGGGATGATCATACATGGGAATAAATGTCATGTTCTTGCTTCATGTCGTCGGAACCGGATTATCACCAGTATTCATGAGTTAATCATGATGCTAGTAGTGAGTAACTGTTATTTGCCGGTGTTACTCCAGTACACGCAGCCAATAATGTTGACAGCGCCATCTCTTGACAGGTATTTGTACATGGGTGAGGGGAGTTGTACATGATATTACTGTATTATGCACAATAGTGTACACCTATAATACATGTACTGTACTGCCAATTTTGTATTCGCAATAGGGACGGCGGAGCGTTTTCAAAAGTGGGGGCCCACTTCCGGGTTTCATGAGCAAACAAGCAAAAAAAACCAAAACAAAACAAAACAAAACAAAACAAAACAAAAACAAAAACAAACAAACAAAAAACAAACAAAAAAGGTCGTCAGCTCATCTCTCCCCTTCCACTTCCGGGTTTAAAAGAAACAAACAAACAAGCAAACACCGAACAAAAGGTCCTCAGTTCATCTCTCCCCTTCCATTTTCGGGTTCTGTTTTTGTTTTTGTTTTTTCAGCTGACAAGCAAAAAAAAAAAAAAAAAAAAAAAAAAGGTCTTCAGCGGAAAAAAAAAAATGACATTACCACGCTCACACTTCAAGATCTTCCTCTATATTGCTTTTTAGTGCCATTTACGTGCTTCCGGGTGAAAAAAAAAACGGTGGGGGGGGGGGGCAAAGTGATTACTACAGTACACCTTATGTATTCCTTTGTATAGTGCACAAAAAGTGTGTGTGTGTGTGGGGGGAGCCCCCTACCATGCCATGCCATGAGTTGTACTGCTGGTTTTTTGTTTTGTTTTGCTTTTGTTTTTTGTTTGCGTGTGTGTGTGTGTGTCTGCGTGTGTGTGGTTTTTTTTTTCCTCAGGAATTTGCTGTCTTTGATACACTGAAAGCAGGAAAATAGCGTTGGATTTCAATTCTGAAAATGTTGGAGGGGATTCCCCCGACTCGGTTGCTGCGCTCAAATAATGATAATGATGATGATGATGATGATGATGATGATGATGATGATGATGATGATGATGATGATGATGATGACAGAGACTCCAACTCTCCCGCTTTCGACAGGAGATCTCCCGCCGAAAGCCCATTTTCGCAGCTGGAGCTCCCGTTCTCCCGCTTGAGATTAAAATTTTCTCTCCCCCCCCCCCCCCCCTGGCTCTGTGTCTCCAGCTTGAAATGATTTCTTACTAAGTGTCATCGTATGTTGAAAAATAAGCCCTAGATAGCACGAGAGATCATTTAGAACCTTAGAGCTTCCAGGACCCTTAAGCGGGCCCTAGACCCCGGCCGTAAGGAACTTCGAGCTTCCCGCTCGTAATGAGCGCTTCGCGCACATCAAGTTGGAGTCTCCCGTTTGCTAGGGGTTTTAGGCGGGAGAATCTCCAGATCAGAAGGTGCTTGGGGTTGGAGTCTCTGTGATGATGTTGTTCATAATGGTGATGATGATGATAAATACAGGGTACTTATAATGCTCCAGTTCCACATGACTAAATGCGCTCATTTATGTATAAAGGCGCAGTGAGAAAAGTACTGTATATCATATTACGGGTATACTTTTTAGATATCATGTTCAGTGAATGAAAAAAGGCAGAATTTAAATTCTTTTAATAAAAGAACCCAGTCCTCTTCCTTTGAATTTCAATTCTTGAAATGCAAAAGCTCCTTCATATTGGAGGGAACTACCTCCTATACCGAACCCTCCCCCTATACACTCCTTCGCTTGTTTGATTTCCCAGATTGAACGTATTGTTCTTGCTCCCCCCCCCCCCCGCAAAAAAACAAAACAACAACAAACAAATAAATAAAACAAGTTCCTGCGTAGTCTATATACATGTACGGCCAAGTTCCCTCCTATAGATCCTAGCTCGTGACAGTTCGGTCGCTTTACTCCCTCAGAAAGGTCCACTGTTTCCAAATTCGACCTCGCTCCCCCGCCCTCATAATGGGCTTTCACACACTCACACAAATACACACTCACACACACACACACACACACACACACACACGCACACACACACACACACACACACACACACGCACACACACACACACTCACACATAAAACACACACACACACGCGCGCGCGCACACTACACAGACACACACACATACACACGCAAAGGCACATGCACTGACACAAAAAACATGACAGTGTCAGTGATACTGATATTAGAGTTGGCATATCAATAACAATTTCTTATATCAATAATAATTTCTTTAAAGGTGTGTGTGGGTGTGTTTGTGCTAGTTTGTTTGTTTGTTTAGTTTTTTTCTTCTGTTTGTTTGCTTGCTTTCTTTCTTGCTTGCGTGCTTTTCAATGCGGATGTGCAAAAGAGCCCTGCTGTTCGTTGCATGTAAATAACAGAATGAGTTTCAATGGCTCTTGGATTTTTATACATGGAGCTACATACAGCGATATTGCAGCCTATGTCGTCATCCTTTTTCGAGGCTGTGAATGAGGGGAAGTGGCGAAGAGAAAGGGGCCATGATAGGTTGTTTGTCAAGTTAATACCCTCGATCACTATAAAGTCACTTTAGCCGCAGTACCTGGAATTTCGCGAAGTTGCAGCCTATTGCATCATCTCAGAAGTGAGGGGATGGCTTCGAAATGCATTGTGTGTGAGGGTGGATACTTGACATTTTTGTTCTTTCAGCTGTGAAAGATCTCGGCGATGTTATTAAACTTTCTTTTGATTTTTTTTTTCTGATCGCGATAACAATAATTGCACTGGTTATTGGAGTATGGTGTATAAGCAAGTCATAAATCACATCATATTCACACTTCACCAATTATAGATAAACCCTCAACATCACGATTGCGGCGACACCCCCCCCCCCCCCCCCCGCCCCCTTCGTCAGAACGGGAAAGGACACCGCAGAGAGTGAAAGAGAGAGAGAGAGAGGGGGAGAGAGAGGAGAAAACGTGGCCAGAGAGACGTGTAATAAATGGAGCGTGGGTGTAATAGACGTTTTATATTGTATACTTCTGCCACATTCGCTTTTACAGAAATGAGAAACGTCAAACCTGTAAATCGCATCTGCATATAATACCATACTACCCAAGTAATGACACGGGCATGCAGCATTGATACAAGTGAGATGGATACACTGTCATGGGTCAGTGGTGTGGATCCGATGCATGCATGAAATAAATACATGTACAGTGTCTTATGTAGCTGTAACATAATTAACGATACAATTTGTAAGTGCTGTAAATGTAGTCGGCAAATACAAGTGTGAGTGTGGCTTAATATTTGTAGGCCTATACTGTTCATTTATCGGAACTGATTTTTTTTTTTTTTATGCATAACGTATCTAAATAAGATGGAAAACATGCTACATTGTATATTCGTGGAGTCACAGTTGTGGTCGCATGAAAATGAAAACGATACAATACAGTGGACCAGTGTACAATGTATGTCGATCCAACTAACTACACTTGTACATGTATATCAAATGAACTGTCATGTCAAGGTCTGTCAACCCTATTAAGCAATTTATACCCTAATCTACAATATACATGTACGTACAAGGGCCTACCGCCAACATTACAATAGCATGTACAGTTCTTGAGTATACAATCATGTCATGGAGCTGCAGGCTCCACGCTGTGGCATACACTGCCTTGATATAAAATACCTGCCATTTGATAACGGTTTTGTCGGGCGAGGTTATGTTGTTTATGAGTTGGGGCAGCAATCTGGGTTATAGCATTTTGATTTGAATAAACATATAATCATAGTCACAGTTTAACGTGGAATGGTGATGTATTGACATATTGTCAGAATATTTTGGGGTGGGTGCGGTAAGACTTTTCCCATTTTCCAAATTTGGCATTTAGGCATAGCTCCATAATTTAGCATCGTGTAAGCAAGTCCCCATTATTATTATTCAGTTTCAGTATGTATAAGCCCCGCGGGCAAGACAAGTGGATTTGTAGGGGGAGGAGAGCGAGGGGAGATATACAAAATTGATAACATTTTTCCAGTTGTGATATTGTACATCTCCTTCTGCAGATGCTGGTGGCAAAAAAAAAAAAAAAAAAAATACTAAAATAATTAATTGCATATAGGGTATTGCTGTGATGAATATCATGGTTAAGCCACAGCCTTGTGAAGCTTGTCGTTGTAGTGTTTCTTCAACAACTGGCTATACGAGAACCGGGAGGATCCTATGCAAATACTCGGTACTGTACGGAGATTCCAGAATGACGAAGTGACAGGATTAAAGTCCATCAAAGATATTATATTTAAAGGGAGGCAGTCCTGAGAATTTTCACTGTACTGTACTGTCAATTGTGCCCTTGTCGACTCTATATTGGACAAAGCAGCATGATTAAAGTATGAAAACACCGAGCGTTACACCTCTGCGTAAACGGGGGGGGGGGGGGGGGATGGAAAGATTAACACATACACAGTATAATTATACACACACACACACACAGAGGGAATAGGGAGAACTGATCAGCACGCAAACACACCGACCGCGGTATCCCCTAGCAACAACACTTAGCAACAATACCTACTTCCTGATCCAGTGAACAATCATGACCTCGGCAGAAATTAACCATAACAATACCACGGTTGGTATACCGTTACAAACGATGCAAATCAATTGCCAGTATGGAGGCCACAAATTTGCAAACAAAGTCAAGTCCACAGCAAGATTAAAACCCCATTAAAAAACACACACGATAGCAACAACTGTGAAAGTGATATCATTTAACTACTGTTCAGTAGCTCCATTCTTTCAAAAAACCATAACACAACTTCACACCAATCCGATCTACACCTTCTGTGCAATCTTCTGTATCACCGTTCTTCCCAGCATCACTTCAGAATCACGTACCATGACCATAGATCTGCATTCAATGCACCGTCTCCGTCACCTCATCACCAACCAATCAAACCATACCATTACTGATCTAACCAATCACTCAACACCTCTTTCTCTCTCAACCACACTTCAGCACTGATTTCTGAAAAGTAGGAGGCTATTTTTGTATCTTTCTAACGGTCTCAGATAACAAGTCCAGCTTTTATTCATTTTTTTTTTGTAGACCTAATACAAAATCACATTTTTATTACAATGGAAGAGGAACCCACTGTGAGGTATGCTACTGATCTATCCACTCTTTGTCACTTTGAATGGAGTACTAGCAAAGTGAAATAAAGTCAGAATATATTATTTACACATTAAAATAAGATATCAGATTCTGTCTTCCTTATCATAAAAAAAAATACTCAATAGATATTTTTAATTTGCTTTTAGTATATACAGTTTGGGGACATGGTTTCCACATATAGAATCAATTTTCTTATACAATTTCTTCAAACCACACTGCATTGAACGGTAAGTTATATTTTGACTGAATTCCTCTGTAATATTAGTCATTAGATGAACAAAAAGGAATTTTAACAACATTTTTCTGTGACCTCACTAATCAATAACCATTTGTTGTCAACATCATAGATGCTGAAGACAGAATACAGAGCAAAACTACATCGACATTACCATTAATTCATTCAAAAAGGACCATACTTTGTACTTTAATGTTTGTTTGTCGTAGTGACACATTTTCTTTGTCTTCTTCTTTTTTTTTGGGGGGGGGGGGTCAGCAGCAAAGAGATTGTCATGTGCAAATGATATATACAATACAATGTACAAGTATGTACTCCTTTCATGTAGGGATGAAAGGTTCTCTCATTGAAAGCAGCAAAAGATGTGAAACACATATATACAAATAAGATCTGACAAAATTGGCTCATTCACAAAACATGATCAACCTTACAAATTATTCCATCAAAGACGGTAAATGGTTCCCTGAGCAATCACAAATCAAAATGACCTGAATTATACTCACACATTTTAATGCCGTGAGATATGTGCAAAGTGCATTGTTGCATTGGGAGCCTTGCAACAGTTTCAAGTTTCAAGTAGGTTCAGGGGTAGCATTTAAACTTACTCGCTGATTGACAATTGAACGCTGTATGACTGCAAGGGAAATAAGGGGAAAATGAATTAAGGTACAGCAATGGAACTCAGATATCAATAATAAAAAATTAAAAAAAAAAAATTAAAAAAAAAAAATCATCATTATAGATGTTCAAGTAACACCAAATGCAGTAGATCAAAGAGCGAAGATATATATTTATTCTTTCAACCTGCACGTAAAAGGATCACAGGACAAACTCACAGATTATACTCTGCGTTTTCTAAAAAAGGAGTCATCAAATGACAGAAAAAACAAACAAACATAAGATTTGGCGTCTTAAATTGCTCCAGTTTTGGTGTAAAAGGAACTTCACTTGAATACAGTTTGCACATCAAGCGGAATTCTTCTCTTTTCCCCCTTCAATACATGTATTTGCATAAAATATTACTTGTGGTCTTGAAACCAGACACTGAGCAACATAAACAGAGCAATAAAATACAATAACGATACAATACAACTACATGCACAAAAGGAAATGAAAAAAACATTGTTTTACTCTTGCAGTTCATTAGGCAACCTCTTCAATCACCACAGAATTGAGACTACATATGGAATTGATGAGCACACACGTTGTATTCTTCTCTGCATATCTGTTGCGTGTTTGTTATAACCAGTACACAGCTTTTGAGCTTTTAAATAATAAAGTGTACATATGTATTTGAAGTTTGTCAGTTACTAAACTTTTTTTTTTTTGGGGGGGGGTTCAACATAAACATAAATGCATGTCCCTTCATATCCATGGAAGAATTCAAAATAAAAGTGACAGATTGTGGGACAAGACCAAAGAAATTGGTACAATTCATCTATAGGCAGAAAAATTTGCCAGCTTAGAAGCTCTTTTTTTCTTTAACAGAAACATGTGCTACATGGAAAACAGAACATAGTGAATTGTCAAATCCCACACATCCTTACAAGCAAGCCCTCTTTAATATGCAACATTGACATCATTGACCAAATCATGTTTACGGTTCGAACAAATTCTGTGATGAGCATTTTTGTTATCATTCTAGATTGCATTCTTGAAGTTATGACAAGTATGACATCGATAGTCGATCACATGTGTACTATTTTGCTAGTATATCCACCCCCCCCCCCCCCCCCCGCCCCTGATGATCAGCTGCTTATTTTGTCTCTGACCATCGCCTGTTTCCAACTTACCATGAAACTGTGTTTCCATGCAGCATTTATTTAGGTGTAGAGACACCTCATCACTTGGCAGGGCATACCAGTTAAACAGAGGTGGAATACACATACATGTACTCAATCTCACTGTCAAGCACGAAGTGAGTGACAATATGACACCCAACCAACACTTAGAAGCAAATGTAACAGTGTTGCTTGGGATGACCTTTTTTTCCTCTGGAACAGAAAATCCAAAGTCATTTTGATAAATCCATTGCTTTAAGAGAGATATCTCATGTGTAAATGAACCATTGTTTTCACAGTACTTTTGAATCATTCACCTAACCAAAAACATACATTAAAAGCTCTTTACAGTAAATGAAACAAAACTCCCAAATTCTGCAAACACAATAAGAAGCTGATATCTATTTTATTTCTTTTACACAAACAAAATATTTTTTACGTTAATATCAACATAAAGATGTTTTTTTTTGTTTTATTTTTAGATGTACCTAAATACATTTGCAACAAAATCTATACACGAAACACAAATTGTACATTAGTCTTTATGACAAACACAACAAAACATTGCATTTAGAAAGCTGCTAAATCCATCCAGACATGTCCATCTAATGATGAAGTCTGAGATCATGCAACTACTCCTGACACAATCCCAAGCTCATGAAAACAATGACTAGCACAGATATGGCTTCACATGCTTCTTTAACCCCATAAGACTATACCGGCGGCTTCTAAACAAAACACACAAGTGTTCTGCATTCTACATCCTCTCCCAAGTGAGCATCTGGTTCCAAGATGTAAGATTGGCCAAGTGGTTAGCGTGTCGACAGCTCCAAGAGACCACCCTTGTGGCACGGGCTGGACGTGGGGCTAACCCTTTCGCCCATCTTGGACTGCTCCCATCTTGGGGATAGACGACAACATCACAACGAGGCCGGGGTCTTTCCATGAGGTTCACAAGCTGATGTGATGGCCAGCTGGGTGCATCATTGCCACAAGCTACCTGTCCATTTGAGTTCCACTCACCGTGGGATCTGAGGAAATCAAGATCCCCTTTACTTGGCCAGAACTTTGACCAGAGCGCGGCGGGAGAGCTCTGCGATCTCGGTGAGCTCTTCAATCTTTGCCCTCAGGACGGCGTTCTCGGCCTCTAGCTCGTTGGCGGTGACCACCAGGTCATTCTCGCGCTTCTTTCGGTTTTGCCTGGCACGCTTGCAGGCAATGTTGTTCTTGATCCGTCGCTGTCTGTACACATCCACAGGACTTGTATTTGTCGAAGGGGCACGGCGTGATTTCTTGGCCACATGGCAAGCATTTTCCTCTCCCTCCTCCTCCTCTTCTTCTCCTTCAGATTTGATGCGCTTCTCGGCGCTGACTGCAGACAAAGCTAGAGAATCGGTGTCGACGGTAAGAACATTTGATAAGGATGATCCAGTATCGTTTGTCGGGGTATCAATCAGGCTTCGCACAGTGGCAGCATCGACAGTGGCTGTGGGACCGGTCTCTTCAGCCTGGACATTCAAAAAGGAAAAGGGGAATGACAATTTAATGAAAAGACGAAGTCCATTGCATACATGCAAAGTCCTACAAATCCACTGCATATCATTCAACTGTACAAACAAAACTCTGTAACTGTACAGTGCTTTGAAGTAAATATCAAAAGTGGACTTATGTACAGTATTGGAGCCAACCAAGACTCAACAAAATCAAACACACAAGAGGACATGAACTAGCAATAGGCTATTGTTTTAAAATATCAGCATAAGCAAGTCTTTTTATCACAATCCAAACACATGCTGAATTCAAGTGCTGCCAAGCTCAAAGTCCAACACAAACAGCGTGTGCGAAACAGCATTTACCATGGCTAGGAACCTCCTGAAGTGGATTAATCTCACCATCGTTAGCAGATACACAATAAGACAAATCTTTACTTTCATCGCTGGATATGTCTCGCCTTATTCAAACCACTTTTTGAACAACATTTAAGTATTGCTAGCAGTTACTGATGATGATAATCCAAAATAAACATTCCCTTTAAAGTAGCAATGCCCAGTGTTATGAAGAGTCACCGAGAATGACAGAAAGAGTTGCGAGAAGAAACTATCGAGAGCAATATATACCCCGAATACAAAACAGTAGTGCGCCTGGAAAGGAGAGCGCTGTAAAATTTCAGCATATTGTGCAATGACAGGGTTGACAGATTCATCAGGAAATTAGGAGCCCAGCAGGCCTATTTGTCAGGAAGGTACAAGGCCAACCAACATACACTGACTCACTGCTAGCAACCAGCCATACAGCACCCATACAGCCTTGTACGTTCATGCATGCAAGTACATGTATTGACTTGCCCGCAGTTGAGGCAGTATTGCACCATCGCTTGCAACCTTAGCTCAGCTCATTAATATTCATGAGTAAAGCTCCGCCCACAAAAGCCCTCTTGGGTTTGTGTATTTTCCCTCGGTACTGAAATTAGCATTACAATAAATATGCACAGAATGGTGACGTGTGTTTCTGGTAGTTCCAAAGACCACAGAGTGCATGGTATTCTTGGGTCTTGCTGTTCTTATTAAAGTTTGATGTTTGGAGTAAAGTAGTAGAAACAGAAACAACTTACTCTGAATCTGTTATCAGAAATCCAAGACTAGAAACATATCTTTCAAACCTTGCTTCTTGCTTTCTAGAGAATTTGACCTGAATGTTAGTGTGCTGCATCATCCCTCTACCCCTCCCCCCCCCCAAAAAAAAAGAACAATCTCAACAAAGCAATGTCTTTACTTGACATGTATTCCTTCACATGGAGCAGATAACATGCACAGGATTCCCAGGGAGTTTCCTGTTGCATCATCCATACATGGATCTCCATAAAGACTTGTGATTTAAATATACAAGGTTCCAGCAAAGAGCTACGTACAGCTCTTTGGTTCCAGGAACATGCTTACCAAATCCCCTTTTCATCTGCCTTTTCTATTCTTCTTCTTCTTCTTTTTTATATCTTTCGGCAAAAATGGTTAGATGTAACATTCAATGTCTTTGCTCCAAGTTCAACATGATTTTATACCTTCCAGCTTTCCTTTTCAGCAGCACCCTACATGCGATTCCATCATTTTTCTCTTTTAATGAAAGGATATATTCCTCTCTTTTCACTTAAAATCAAAAGTAATGTATCCCATCACATGTTCCACATACTGCCCTCCCATTAAGTGCACAGCATCAAAAACAAAACAACAACAAAAATCCCTGCACAAATAAAAATGAATGAAATATAATAGCTTGACTTACCGGGACATCGAGAAAGCCCTGGATATCTGTGAACGTGTTGAAGAAATTTTCCAACGTTGTGTCCACCTCCGCAGGGCTCAGCCCTTCCTCGTAGTCGCTCATCTCGCTGCCAGAGGCGCAAGACGAGGTCGAGGGGAGCTGCCTCCTCAGACCATTTCCAACTGTTGCCTTGGTGACCGCTACATCAGGAGAGGCTGCCAGATGCACATTCTTGAGCGCACCCGCCTCCTCCTCCTCTAGTGCAGCCCTGAGTGCAACTGCCCTGTTGCCGCTGTCATCAAGGATGTCGGTGAGGTCTGGGAAGAGTTCAGCGAGGTCAACCGTGCTGGTCGCAGACGGGTCTACCATCAGCTTGGTGCTGTCGACGACACCTTCCACTGTGCTATTGCCTGGGTCCAGGTCCATGTCCACTGCACAGTTGGAAAATGGATTGATCCATACTTCTGTGTACACACTTGCGTAAGTTATCAAACATCCCTAACACACAATCACATTTGCATGATGATGAAAAGCATAGGGGCCATAATGGTAACTTTGTATGCCACTTTTTTTCTTTATTGTAATTGTACTCTTAATCCTAACACCACCTTGTGCTAATCGACAGCACATGATCTTTATCAAAGGTAAGCTGGGTTTCAATAAAGTAATAACATTCAAACAAAAACTTAAATTGACCATTTTAGAAAACAAATTTCAAACAAATTCAAGATGGTATGGCGGCAGACAGATATGCAAAGTATACTCTCTGAAATATGGTTTCTTTTGTCAGAAATACTTACGGTTAAAGAGGCCACTCGGCTCGTCGCCGATGCGTGGTGCAGTAACTGACGTCTCCCACGACTGTCCCACAAATAATGTCTCCCTCTCCTCCATCACCAGTTCTTCTTCTTTGGGGACAAGGCCAGGGTAATGTACCCTGGCCTTGCTTACTGCTCCTGCATTTTCGATCGACGTCACCGGCGAGGTGCTCTGACAAAAAAAGTGATCCGTAGCGGGCCATGATAATTCAGAGAATGTATCGTCTTCGTACGTAGCCACTGTAAAATCCACACTCCCGACTGCTGGGAACTGTTGGGGGTTAATGTTGACCCCTGTGAGGAAAGAGCAGAGAAAAAGACAAATTTAACATGTTATCTTAGAAAAATTTTAAAATTTTTCAAAATCTACTCCTGATCCTGCAGTCGAGGCCTAGTTGACTGCAGTGAATGATAGTTGTGACATTCTTAGTTCTTCTTCAGTGCAATGTCAATGAATGCTCTTTACACCGCCTACCCAGAACACCGAACTAGGTAAATTTTAGTTTTATTAGAATCCTAGACTGCTCGTGCTACAGCTGCATCACATGATTGATGTTCACTTAGTCATAGAACAACTGGGAAGATGGAATAAGTAGTTTCTATCTAACGTTATTAATAAAAATACACCAGTGTTCTGTGGCCAGAATAACTGTGTGGATGAGCGAGTGGTATGGGGTCTAACGTTAAAAGTGAGTTTAAGAAGCCCAAGCCTCGGACCAAAGACAGCATCTCGATGGTGGAGGGACACGATATAAAACTATAAAAGCTTGGGCGGTTATCACTCCACCTCCTTTTTGTCTACGTTCGTCTTATCGTAAACGTATTCTCAACGTTTGGAAGCACGCCAGAGCTAGCGCAAGGCATTGATGGTTGTATAACTGCGTGCAGTTTTGTGGTGTTTTATGCTGCACTCAGTCTAACTATACACAGCCCAGTACGCTGTACATGGTACGTCGCGACAGGGCTGTACGCGCGCGACCACCAACCACTAGGAGAGCGACGTAATCGTATTACGATAGCTTTGAATTTTGATACTTAACATCATTTTTGTCACCTCAAACTCAACGAGTGTACTTTTCAATATTTACTCTACATCTGATGCTATCAGTATTCAAATGTACGCAATGAAACTTACCGAAATTGATCATCATATCCAGCATGTCCACACGGTACACAATCTTTCACGCCAGGCCTAACTACATGTATACACAGCCCAGTCGCTGTACATGGTACGTCGGTCGCGACGTACCGACGGTCAGGAATTGCGCCAGAAAGTGTCATTTATTTGTTCCACGGACTTATCGCAAGTGGTCTCCATGGACCCAGTGTGGCGAACTATTCTTCTGTAATAGAAACATGCATTTAACGTGAGTAAAGTATTCTGTTTAAAGGAGAAAAGTATACATTTTCTTAAGTTTTGTAGTGCTAGTTGTGTTGAGGTTCCTCACTTTGAGGCTGCATGCCGCGCTCGTCAGACGCTGTTTTCGCATAGCGTAACAGCGTCTGGTCGGGCTACACTCAGTCATACAGTACGCATACTGTCACAGTAGGAGTGATCTACGCTACCACTTACCAGCTCATTATCAGCCTAGCTTAGCTCAGCTAGGTTGAGAAGCACGGACTGACGGAGTGTAGCTGTAACGTTTTATTTTACCACGTAAAATTAGCTAGGCCTAAACACGACTTCTGCCCTCCATAATATGCTCAGTATTCTTAAAAATCATGCATACCTTGTTAGCACTTCTCGCGAGAGAAACCGGTGTTTTTCGCCGGTAAGTCGCCTTTCGCTCTTTCGCGGAGTTTTCACCCGCGATGCCTTTCCCATGCGCTTGAAACGAACGAACGATGTGTACTGACAATTTCTACACGGTTCACATTGCAATTTATGGTGAAATTCTAAGCTATGCGCTAAAAATAGGGATGAAGTACGTATTATTCGTGTCCAATGAAGACCAGTTTCTGTCATTACCTCATTTTTGACCAATCAGTGCTCAGCTACCAATGCATTGAGCTTATAATGGAGGCGGAGCTTAAACATCGTGTTGTGACGACACACACTCGCCGCCAAACAGCAAATCAATTGATTTCTGACTGTAGCGTCGCTCGCTGAAAATACATGCGCAAAGTAAAGGTTGTTACAATACTTTTAGTGGTTATATTCATCCTTTTTACTGAAAACATGGCCGTGTATACATTTGCAGATTCGGCTAATGAAACCGTCACACAATGAGCACCTAGCATCTATGGCTGTGAGTGAAAACACAACTGCATGAAATGGGGAAAAGCAGTTGCAGCAGCAAGATCTATTTCTAAACACCATCCTCGACATCATCGTCATTAAAGGGAGTGTACAGTACTGGTTTAGGTGGGGATTCATGTTTTGAACATTCCTAAGTGAGATACTGAGAAACTTCTTATGAAATATGAAAGAGCATGTAATTCTAAGAAGGATTCATTTGTTGAATTGTTCATTTGATGAAAATTGGTGTTCAAATGGCTGAGATATCCAAAAAAGTGATAATAATAAAAGACTACAGGCCACGTCTTTTATTAGGATCTCTTTGTTTCACCTTGAATTTGGATATCTCAGCCATTTCAAAACCGATTTTCATCAAATTAACTTTTGATACCTCTTAGATTGCATGTTCTTTGACATCTCATGGAGTGGTTTCTGATTATCTCGCAAAATGTTAAAAAGCTAAATCCTCACCTTGACCAGAAAATTTGTACACACCCTTTAAGATCCGAAAACAACACGTCTTTCTAATAAAAGATACCACAAGTGAAGTAGAGCTCTCTTTTGCTGCTAATTATCCGCTGTATACTCCAGTATGACGTATGGGCTTTTTACAACATCACTTTCAGTTTCTACAGAGATATAACGGTTGAGTATTTTCATATTCCGTGTATTATTACTTGATTTATACCCTTTGACGTCATAATCATTGTTTACTTTCACAATTGCCATGTCACAAGGGTACCTTCCCAATATCACTGCGGAGGCATTGAATTGACAATCTTTGGTACTGTCGCCCTTCGGACCGATATTGGGCTCTCCCGCTTGCAGTAGCCTAATACAGATGAATGTAGACTTTCTGATTCTATCGCGTCCGTGCAGATAACAACAGCACATTGTAAAATATCACACGCCTTATCAGTTAATTAAGTATACAAAAGTATGACAGAGATTCAGAATGGCTCGACAGCTATAGATAATACACCCTGTTGTGACTATAACCAATGATCGAGGTAGCAATGTAGCCTGTATATACTTCCTTGCTATAATCATAAACGGTGAATATTATTCGATTTAAGTATCACAACCTTTCTGTGTATTATTGTGTACCACCCGCCTACCAAACTATATACCTCAAGTCTATACCATTAAAGGAACAGTCTAGTATTGGTGGAGATGAGGATGGAGACTTTAACTCTTTGCAAGAAACTATAAGAGTATCAAGAGCATACCATTCTAAGAGAAGTTCAAAGTTTATTTGATAAAAATCGTTTTAAAATGGCTGAGATATCAAAAACAAAAACGAATTAAAACAACGGGATCCTATTAAAAAGGTGGGCCCCCACCTTTTATAAGGGTCGCTTTTTAATTGTTTTGTATGATTATATCTAAACCAATTTTCATTAAATAAACGTTGAATTTCTCTTGGAATTACATGCTCTTTCATATTTCATGAGCGCTAAGTTTCTCATTATCTCACGAAAAAAAGTTAGAAATACGAAGCCAGGTCTCAACAAAAGCAGTACCACACATCCCTTTACATTTCTCAATACGCTTTGTTTTCTTACTAAGTCACGTATAGGACCGTCTCTAATTCTTACATTTATCGATATTCATTGGATTTTGCCTGCTACGATCTTTCTATCAACAGTTTTGTTTGTTATCATGATACTGGTATATTATGCCACCTCAAAGCCACCGATCTTTACCTGTATCAGCTAGTACACGCTGATCGGAGTCAGTACGCAGTGCACATACAAAGATAATTCTGAAGAATACAGAGTATTTTTGGTAATAATAACATTTATGAACAACTACAGATAACACTAACAACATCACACGCGATTTTATATAATAGTTTCCATTAAAACACACTCTGTGGTTTAGTGATGATACTTTAGCACTGTGTTGAAATGTTTACCATATTCATGGTATAAGTGTACTGAGTATCATAGGACAGAGTATATACCTGTAAAAAAGTTCTTTCATCTTAGCCCTTCGTTTTGATATATAACTTTATACATTCTTCTTCTTCCTCTTCTTCTTCTTCTTTTTCTTCTTCTTTTTTTTTTTTTTTTTGGGGGGGGGGGGGGGGGTTACCAGAACAAAATAAGATAATTAGAATAATAATGAGGATGATTATGATGATGATATTACTTACAATGATGATGATAACAAATACTAAACATAAGACCAATTCTTGGTCATGGTTTTTGAAAAGTCTCTTCATGCGAAAGGATATAAAAATTGTGTAAATTGGCCTGATTTTGTACAGATTTTAATGAAATTAACCAATTCCAATAAAGGATTCACAGCAGCAAAGTTCGGAGCTGCCAATTTGATAAGTACAGTAACTATGATAATTTCGCAGCAAACTTGTCCCAAGACTTGATGGGTTAAGCAAAAACAGAAAACATGCATGCTGCTACTCGTTCTGCAAAGTGCGCCATGCTTGTGCGATATACTAGTACTCAAAACTTCACAAGAGTGCCGGTGTGACGTCACGTCGCTGAGTGAGCTATACGTCATAAAAGAGGATGTACTTCGCTGCACTACTAGCATATGCGGAAACCAAGCGGAAATGATAACCGAGTGTCACAGCTAATGCTACTACCACTTTCAAGGTGGAAATCCCGGCGTGCACGTCATCATCACACTATTCTGACATTGAACTAGGGATTACGTCAATCTAATGAAAAATTATTGTGTCAAGTATAGGGCATAATCGTTAATTAGACCTCTCATGACTTATCACGAGCCACTACACGCGCCGATTTTACTTTCTCTCCCCCACTGGATGTGAAAGTTATACGGTACTCAGTGACGACAAGACGAGATATTCAGAAACTCGTAATACAGTTGTATATGATCATGATGTATAGGCCTATGGATAAAACAAGAGCAAACTAATTCTGTGCCGTATAAATTCCCGGCTAACAATAAATAGTTGGACGTTTCTGAACATTCTTGGAAACATTCCGTTATAATCTGATAATAGTTCGTTATTTGGACGCTTTCTCAAAACGTTTAATGTGGAAGGATTTCGACGTATTGTAAAACGTTTCAAAATAATGTACTTAAAACAAGAGACCCGCGGGTCTAGCGCTCACCTGAGTATCGCAAGAAGATGAAAATGTACAATTTACGCCCCATTAGATCCCCTCCCCACCCCCTCCCCTGGGTCCCAAGGGGGGCACCCCTGATTCTGCCATGAACAAACTTGAAACTACAGTCATCAATGTACTAACTCATAGTATTAACTTAGCTCTATCACTTCTGGTTCTAGAGAAGAAGATTTTTACAGATTCCTTAATAACATTTTTTTTTTGGGGGGGGGGTTGGGGCCCTACTGGGGGCCCCTGATGGGTGGGGCATGGCGCCCATTTTAACAAATTGAGTTCCTACCCCCCTAGGGATGCTACCTGCCAAGTTTGGTGAAAATGGGTAATGGGGTTCTCAAGAAGAAGATGAAAATGTACAATTTAGGCCCCATTAGGACTCCTCCCCACCCCCCTCCCCTGAGTCCCAAGGGGGGCACCCCTGATTCTGCCATGAACAAACTTAAAACTACAGTCATCAATGTACTAGCTCATAGTATTAAATTAGCTCTATCACATCTGGTTCTAGAGAAGAAGATTTTTACAGGTTCCTTAATTTTGGGGGGTTTGGGCCCCCCTGGGGGCCCCCTGGGTGGGGCATGGTGCCCATTTTAACAAATTGAGTTCCTAACCCCCTAGGGATGCTACCTGCCAAGTTTGAGGAAAATCGGTCTTGGGGTTTTCAAGAAGAAGATGAAAATGTAAAAAGTTTATGCACGACGCACGACGCACGACGCACGACGGACGACGGACAACGCACGACGGACGCCGGACGAAGGGCGATCGCAATAGCTCACTAAAGGATTGAGCCTTTGGCTCAGGTGAGCTAAAACACCCCATGAAAACGTTTTGGACGTTATAAATGTCAGAAAACCTTTTAAGAAAATTGTCATGTGGACGTTCTGCGTGGGGGGGGGATGGGCATAAAAAGTAAAGTTATGGGTTTATACACGCAGGAACTATCTGGAATTTATGTATTCACTTATCATATCCCAACCTCCTCCTGTAATGACCTACAACCTAGACACCCATCCATAACACAGGGGCGGATCCAGGAATTCCGTTAAGGGGAGGCGCCTTTACAAAATTAAAGGGGGGCGCACGCTCCCCCATTTTCCCTCTTCTTTTTCCTTTGTTTAAAAAAATTAATAAATAAATAAAGAGGGGGCGCCCGCCCGGTGCGCCCCCTCTGCATCCCCCACTGTAACATGCTATTCCCAGCTGATGTAATTGTATCACATTCTTTTATATGTCGGCAAAAATGTTGTAATGTGTGAAGACATGGTTACTAAAATAAATCACACATACAATCTTAATCAGGCCTATCAAAATAATCCATGAAAATGCCTCTTCATATAACACAATTTGAAATCGTGAATAACTGAACAATAACTTTAGTACAATTTTTAACACAGATAGATAGTTTGAACCATGCAGCATAAATACTTTAGATTTCAGTGGGGTTTTTTTAAATCTATTTCCACTATTTCCCAAATCTAGATTTCATGAATAATGTATGCACGAATGTTCATGACATACACATAGATCAATCCAATGACGAAGACGTAGCGGACCTAATAAAAACGTTTTTGAACCCTCATCAAAGACGAAGACTATAGATAGCAGACCTGATTATAAAAACGTTTTGTGGACGTTCAAAAATGACGAAGACATAGCAGACATGAATGAAACATTGGCCTCTACCTCAGTGCAAATTTTCGCGAGGATCGCGCGATCCACGACCGAGATCTGAAGGGGGGCCAAAAAGCCCCCCCCCCCCCCCCCCGTTGGTTTCAAGTCCCTCAAAAAACCCGGTGGGATTAGGGTTAAGGTCAGAATGCAAGGGGAGTTATATTACTTTCAACATAATGTCAGTTATACAGTTGAGGGAATGTCTGTGTATACTTTAAAAAAATGGCATTTTGTTGAGTTCTCTTTATACAATGATCATGTATTTTCCTTATATCGTTCGACCCATAGGTGACTACTAAGTATATCCTTATATACACTTAGCAATTACACAACAAAAGCAACGAATTAGTTATTATACGCATTATTGACAGATTTTAGAATAGAGCTCATTATGAATTTGAAATTTTTGGTTAAAAAAGCTATTTGACTTCACGAAAAGGCAACTTTGTGAATATTAGAGCAGAAGTTGAATCATAAAGATTATATTTGATTAACTGTGGATGCAGAAATTAATATGTTGAGGTAATATCACACTCATAAAGTTTCTTGGATATATTTGAAGTGTATACTTTCACTAGAGGAATCGAATTTCATGTGATGATAATGATTTTGACAACTAGTTTATTGTTTTCGTACCCTTATTTTCTATGTTCGTACAACTTGATCTCTGTATGTTTTTTTGTGAACTTTTTTTAGATATCTGAAATAAAATAAAGTCCCTGGACATGCTGGAAGGAGGATAAAGAAAAAAAAAAAGACTCATAAGTGACGTCATCAACTACAGTAGTCTTCTCTTCCAGCAGTGACTACACAAAAACTTTTAAAAATTCATAACTTTAGAACGGATTGTCAAATTTTCCTCAAACTTTCACTGATGTGTTCATGCTGCATTACCTCAAGCAACATGACTGTATGAAGATGACGTTGTCCTTCAGTACAAAACGTATTGCTTGTCAAGACTCCAGAGAGAAACTCTTCGCAGTTAATTGCCTTTGCACGTTGCCCTGCTTTTCACACAGTGTTGTTGTGATTCATTCGATAATGGCTGCTTTCTTTTATGTGTATCATCAGCGCGTGAGCCGTTTGCGCCTAATAATACATGTAGTATAGTGCAGGAAATCTCCTTCCGGATTGTGTGGTGGACCGAGTTTGAGATCACTGTTTGGCATCAGTTCCGTGATGTATCATCTGCATGTACTGGCATGATCAGCGAATAGGTCTGATCATCTCCCACGTACTATATTTTGGCATTCCATGTTAAATCCATGCAGTAATTGGAATTGATGACGGGGTTTACAAAGTTCGACCGCATTTTCTCGGGGACGTTTGGCAAAAAACAAAAACAACAACAACAACAAAACATAGGCCTACTGTGTGCATCTAATGCAGCATCCATATGCAAATTTGAATTTACAATGAAAAATTGACATAAATCAACGGTATTTCAGAAAGAAAGAAAATGCTATCGATATGGCTGCCAACTGATACACAGTCGTGTAATTAACGTGAGAACGTGACACCATGAATGTAATCTGAATGATAACAGTGGCATATATGCGGACCGGCAACAAGATGACTGTACTATAGGCCTATCATCGATTCAGGTAGAAACTATTCTGCACAGGAAATCAATCATCACAGTCTCATTTATGATAACATGACCTTGAAGTTGTCATAATATTAATAATACACGTCTAAACGAACATAGACATCACCAGTTCATCAGATGATAGTTCCTGGGGCTGTTTCATAAAGCTGTTCTTAAAGTTACGAACGACTTAAGTATGACTGATGATCAGTTCTGATGTGCTATACTTATCAGAATTTCCATAATTCAGCACAAGAACTGATCATTGTAACTTTAAGAACAGCTTTATGAACCCCCTCCTAGCGCGAGAGCATGCGTGGGATCCGTGAACCTCAAGAGCACAGGGAGAGATGGCAATAACTGTAGGCCTCTAGTTTGCTGACATACTTTTTCTAAATTCTATTGTATGCTTCCTTCATAACAAAATGAAGTTGTTCCTGACAACCATTAATCTTGCTCGAGGCTAGTTTGCTTGAAGGCTTGCCCGACATGACAACAAGAAATGCATGCATGCAAAGTACATTCCAATGAACGAAATACATTGCTTTTCTGCCTACATAATATTATGTATATTAAATAGCTTACTAGATCCTTTTGAGAAAAATATTAATGAATCTGAAAATAGTAAATTTGCCTTAGAATCTCCCAAAATGATTATGAATAAAAAAAAAAAAGAAAAAGCAACACGCGTGCGCGCACGCACACCCACAGTACAGAAAGCTTCCCTAAACCGACACAGTTCGTACCAGTGACATTTAGTTAATGTTATTATTCAAATTATTCGTCGTACAATGAATTTTAAAGGGATAGTACAGTAGTGGTGGAGATCAGAATTGGGCTTTTAACTTCTTGCGAGATACCAAGAAAACGCTTACTCTCTAAAAAAAAAAATCGAGTGAAAATTTTCACTCTAAAAAGAGTGAATACAAAAAAGAGTGAATTTCGAGTGAAATTGGAGTGAATTTTGAGTGAAAATGCTCATTTTCACTCATTTTGGAGTGACGTCAGGGATCACTCGAAGATTTGGGAGTGATCCCTGACGTCACTCCAAAATGAGTGAAAATGAACATTTTCACTCAAAATTCACTCCAACTTCACTCGAAATTCACTCTTTTTTGTATTCACTCTTTTAAGAGTGAATATTTTCACTCGATTTTTTTTAGAGAGTATGATATATAGACAGAGCATACCATTTTCAGAGGAAATCAAAGTTTATTTGATGAAAATCAGGTTTGGAATGACTGAAACATCCAAAAACAAAGTAAAACAAAGTGATCGTAATAAAGTGTGGGTCCCACACTTTATTAGAATTGCTCTTTTTTTTTATCTCAGCCATTCCTAAACCAATTTTCATCAAATAAACGTTGAATTCCTCATAGAATTACATGCTCTTTCATATTTCATGAGAGGTTTCTCATTATCTCATAAGATGTTCGAAACCTGAAATTAGGTCTCAGCCAAAACTATACGATCCCTTTAAGACTTTCTCCAACCTGGCCGATACTTGTTCATGTATATTCTTTATCTGCCTGGGTGAACCTGCTCCATGTTACATTTTACCTCTGTGCAATGTGCTGTGTTTTGAAGCTCCTTGGTGCGACAAGCGCGTGAACACATCACATACACCATACGGATGCCTGCCAAAAAATAAGTAAATAAATAAATGAATAAATAAATAAAATAAAATACATGAAAAAAAGGAGCCATTTCTAAGCAGCAAAAAATTGAGAAATGCGCGACAAAGCTCTAATTTCTTTATACATCGATGACAGTGTACCTTATGATTTCTATTTTTGTAATTTCATTACCTTGAAGCATCGGACTGTGAGTAAGTCCTGTGTTTGATCAGTCAAGTCCACGAAAGGAGCACGTAGGTAGATCCAGGGAGATAGATCGATGATGAGGGATGCGTTTCCGTAAATGGCGCGAAAAAAGAAATCCAGGCCAGTTATCTCGGCGAGCACATAATCACAGGGAGTCGCGGAACCACTGAGACATGTATGCTTGTTCCATTATACAATGATCCAAAGTACATACGATGGATAATACCGTAGACCCTATTAAATGAGACATCAAGACGGAGTCTGTCTCAAACTGGGTCTGCCTCTTGAAATATTGAGTTAGATGAATTTACTTCAAAGAAACTATGCAAAGCACAATGCACATTTGTTTCACTCTCTCCGATTATCATCATTTACAAGCCAAAAAGATGATCACTTCAAAACAAACAGGTACAATTAATTCGCAAAGTGATACACGCATTTATAAATTCTGCATGCAGGTCTATGTACAGCATGCATGCAACGCATAACACACGTGTGATCCTTCTTGTAGCTTGTTTTGAAGTGAACACTTCACAGCATCACAACAGAAATCACATTCTCGTTGATATACAGGGGGCTGGTTTTGCAGGTCTCTTTGTTTATACAGAATGTTAAAGCCTCCTGTCTATTGAACATGTTGAAAGGTCCATGGAGGCAGATGGTCTCAGCGAAAACTTGTTGGAACGTGATCGTGTCTTTATGCTTTTCGGGAATATTCTTTAATGACCATGTTTGGTGATAATCTATTCGCGGGGAATCGTCTGGAAGTTCTCCTTTCGTTTGTGTGTTGTGTCGCTACCTCTTGATGATTCACGACATCGCACACTGGACTTGTTGCGACGCGACTATTACACAGCGCGCGCCGATCTTTAATGACATCACCGCTAACCAATCGGACACGAAGCTACTTCCACGTGTACTAGTACAATGTACACCCATCCCTGATTAGCGACGCCGAGGACACGATTTAGGTCCCTGGTCGTACACTCCACAGAACTCTTTATGGTACACTCTCGCTCAAGGTAGCACGCTCAATGTACGAGTACTAGTATTGGGCGTAGTCTTATTGCGTGCGCTCCTATCTATGGTCCTATCCCATTGCGGTGCAGTTGTGTGTAAAGATATATACATATATATATATTTTTTTTTTCGATTTACGTAGTTCCTTAAAAAATAAATATGGCTTGGTAGGACGCCTTACAGGAGAATGAAACCCAAATACAAGTAGATTACCGGATTGCATCAATGTCTATGGAACATATATTATCAGAACTTGTTATGAGGAAAATCGATCAGTTTGGGTGCCGTCATCGCTGACATTTTGTGATGTCATGTACAGACGATATATAAGGAAAATACAGGTGTATAACGAAAAATTATGTCTTTCACTTACTAGCATTATGAAAGAGCACTTGACTTACCTCTTTCAGAAAGTAGTGGGAATAAGATTGTTAGTAACAATCAAGTCGAAGGAATGTGTAGGGTACTACCGTCATGAAAAATGACATATTGTGAGATTCTCATTTTTCTTAATTACTAGTAGTATATCAAAGTTCTACGGGGACGTCACAAAGTGTAGAATTCTTCTAATCCAGAGATGGAGGTCCTGAAACTCTTAACAATCCTTAAATTTTTCAATGTATATTGTCCGATTTTCCTCAAACTTCACTGACTTGTTCTACGATATTCTATCGGTATATTCGATCCACGTTTATGGGTTCGGTTGTTTTTTGTGTGTCTTGTGTGTGCAACTGTCAGTGTGTTCGTGAGTCAAAGCTCAAAGGAGGGGTTGCTTTTGATTGTACATGTACAGTCCTATTTTGTCCTTTCATGCAATGACCTGGACTCACAGCGGAACCTGGAGAGGCATGGAGGCAACGCTTTGCAGTTTTACCTCAACGACAACCCCCCCATGAACACCCCGGATGTGCGCAAGGACATGCTAGTAAACATTCACACACAAATTCATCCATGCTCAGTCCCATTCGTAAATGCAGATACATTGTATTAGTATAAGCCACAGCATACCCATAGAAGTCCCGCACTCTCCAGGACATAAACCCATTACTGCACTCTTTTACATAATCTGCATGACATGCTATTACAGGGGATGATCCCAACAGTTGGATGATCCCAATATTTCAAACCACTTGATGGCTTCTGATTTTGTGGAGTACAGTGTACTAGGGATTTTAGGGAAGGCTATCTTCATTTCGCATGTCAATGTGCTTGTACCATTACTAAAACAATTTTCCTTAGTTGTGCCACACTTGTTTCATTTATCTTGTCTGTCCGAGATTTGGCCTTCTATTTTTGTTTGTTGGATTGTTTGTTTGTTTGTTTGTTTGTTTGTTTGAGTTTTTTTTCCCTTGGGGGGGGGGGGGGGAGGGGTCATCAGACTTTACCTACAATATACTAGTAGGCCTACAGAATTTGTATACATTGCATGTTTGATGTTTCTCTACGATGTTACTAAAGATGAAATTAAATGGCAATCCAAAAGCATAGTTTTCAACAGGCAAGATTTCTTCATCCATTCTTCTATTAACTTATTTTCAAAAACAGAAAAGGTCACCATAAACATTGTGCTGTAGAAATACAGGTGTATTCTACAGACACTGAGAGTAGCATTTAAATAGGTACATCTACCATACATTCACACATGTATCTATCTTGAAAACCACTACAATTAAGCAGTCTATCAATTCCATTCACACTGTACATATCATGCCGATCATTCAATCTTCTAAGAATAGAGCAATGAAATCAAATAAACCAGTTTGCTCTCATTTTTTTTAAAGAAACAATCATTTATTACGACAATCACTCTTGCAAAGTACACTGTAGGTGAAACGCACATGGACTTCAATAATGCAAACACGAGAACATTAGAGGAATTAAAGTATGCTTCTTGGAATATAAGCAGTAAGCATGCAAAAAAAAAAAAAAAAAATCTACCAATTGTCTAAATTTTTTCCAGGACACATGAAAGTTGTCATGTCCTGATCACCCCTGGGATAACACTGGAAAAGTACAAGATGACTCTATCAAGACATGGCGCTGAAAATTAAGGACAGTAAACGTCACCTTTTTCAGATACCATGGAGACAACAGAGACTGACCCAATCTTGCAATTGCTTTCACTCGTTTCGAACAAGTGATTTGTAACTGATGGTATTTGCATTTCATGGCAGTGTTCACTTCTCTGCAGTCTACTGTGTCTGAACCTCAAAATGATGAAGCAGACTTTGAGAGAGACACTAACACTGTCCACAAAAAACATACATGTCAATGTGTATTATTAAAAAAAAACAAAAAAACAAAAAACGAAGAAAAAAATATATAAAAAATACACGGGGGGGGGGGGGGGGGGGGGAAATGGAATGGGTTGACTAGATTGTGTTAGAACCTGATGATTTGCCCAGGAGTCTACAAGTGTCACCTTTGCCACTGATAGTCCAGCAGAAAATCTATCACACTGTAGCATTTGCTTTGACTGGATATACATGTAGCTTCAATTTCAAAGCACTATCCATTCATTCCTTCTCCACTCCACCAGGATGCCCCCTCCCCCCCCCCCCCAAAAAAAAAAAAAAAAGAAAAAAAAAAGAAAGAAGACCTAACAAAATGGATGCTAGAGCCGTTTCTGGGTTGTCCTGCAGTCAACCTATAAAAAGTAATGAAACACCGTGTACATGTACATATTTACAAACCAAAATACATTGTACATAGGGGCAAAGTCTGATACAAATACACTATATTGTGCACGTGTCATTCACAAGTTAAGAATATTCTATTTCATTTACGCATCGTCAGTGTTAAAGTCCAACCTGCTTGAAAGTACAAGAGTTCACAATTCATGTTTTCTATGTGTTTGTTTGTTTGTATGTCTTTTGGGAGGCTCCCTGTGCTTCTATATTATCACCATAGCACACATCAGCAGCCTACAAAGGTAGTTGTATGTGATATGTATTCTGATGTCTTTGACTAAAAAATAAAAAACCACACAAAAAAAAAACAACAACAACAAGAAGCAATGCGGGGAAGCTGTAATCATCTACACTATGAGACATCATTTTTATTGTGGCAAAAAAAAAAAAGTACCATACATTGATTACAGCAATAGGTTATGCCAAATGTGGAAATGTAGTGTTCTATGCCTAGTCATCAGTAACGAAAGAACAAAAGGTTTATTCATGCCACAGAGCACCCAAAGATGACCATAAAGTATGTTCGCTCAAAGCAACAGTGCTTAAACTGTGCAAACTGTTAATGCTAGTACAAATCAACTCTCCTGTATTTAATAAGAAACAGTCTTTGAAGAAAATTTTAATTTCACGAAAGAAGTTCACTGGCAACTTTGGGTAGCTTCCAACAACAGACAGCAAATAAATGCACAAGTATGCAATGAAAAATGTTGATGAGAACAGTATGAAGTATCTGTAGTATCCTCCAAGCTATTGTTACCATCAAGGACACAATCTAAATGACAACGTTTTGACAGTTATACTTGTATGTAGAAAGCATCTGATATAACACACAAATATCACTGCTCAGTCAGCACTACAGCGTGAGAACCACTGTAGCTCCCACACGCTCATAAATATACAATTGTAGCACGTATCGCATAATTAGCTGCACGTGTAGAACAAAACTGCAACAGCTTCAAGCCAGGCTCATGACAGGACGGCACATAATGCCATTTGTTGCAGAGCCACATGGACATTAATGTGACACAATGCCTCCTTGGGATAACAACATGAGTTTGATCACATAATGAGGATGAACCAAAATTCACAAATCTTTCCAACTCTTCTACATCTTCTGCAGTTTTCAGGAAAGTAGATTGTCTGTAAAAGCCTTTCTTCTTTAGAGTACTCAACATGTTCTCAGACTAACCCAAGGGTCCTTTTAACGTTCATGGCTTATTCAAAGGCTAGTTAATCATAACAGTTAGAGATAGAATATAGCAATAACCACTGTTGCACTGCGAAACACATATGCATAAAAATAAAGATATGGCCTTTCACCAACTTCACGCGACATGCAACATAATGTTCCTACACACAGATAGATGTGGGGGAAAATGTTTATTGTGTTATAGGGTGTACAAAAACTGTGTCCTATGTCCACGTGTCCTCTATAAGACAGAGTACACATTGTACTGTGAATTCTCATATAATGTCTATTTGCATGGGGGGGAGAACAGGAAGAATATGTAGGACACTGTACATGATAATTAATCTTTTTCTGAGGTAATCAATACTAAACTGCCACTGATATGCATAATCATCTTTGTATCATGAAAAAAAGTACAAGTCGGAGCTCGCATTGGACATATGAAGTACATGTCAGGTATATATATCACACTTCTGGTATCTGATACTCAGAATCCAGTGAGATGGGTACAAATACATACATGCAAACATTATCAGATTACTGCATTTGAATAAACAAGGAGTAAACATTCACAAGAGAAATCTTGGTGCAATGAGCATACGTTATCCAAACCTAATTTGCATTTTGGCATAAACTGAACAGATATTAAAACTTTGTACATCAAGACTGATTCCTAAATTGAGAGAACATAAAATGTATCACCACGTCTGCTGGTGAGGTTCATCTGGGGACTTCACTCCAAAGTATGTACAACCCTGCAAACGTGAAGTTCACTAGGATCTGGAGCGGCTGCAAAGGGAGAAGGCGGGAGAAAATGAAAAATGAGGTTAGAGCATTTCATTACATATTTTCACTCCAAAAACATGAGCAAAGCTCATATCTTTCACTTGTCCATGCCATTAAAACACAGTTGTGAAATTTATTTCCAAGAAAGCCAACTACTTATCATTTACACAGCAAATACCCATGAGAACTCCCAAAATGTGTAATGCAATGCACTCTGACTGCATGTTGGAAATGACTGCAGATTACCAAATGCAAGTGATTTTCTTTAAATATTTAGAATTCTTCACTTGTGAGCTATGTGCAATAGTGACAGTCAATGCAAAACATAGGAGAAAAAAAAAATAATTGATGGCTACTAACCAAATAAGTTACTCAAACTACCACGGTATGACTCTGATCAGGTCCCATGCAGATATGATCATTATTACATAGCACATTAAGTTGAATACAAAGAAAATGTCTTAAGTTTATGATATTCACAGAGAAAATAACTGACCTACATTAATAACATCTAACATAAAAAACATGGCAAGGCAAACTCAAGAAAAAAAATGGATATGACAACAAAGATAAAGTTAACCTGGTGCAAGAACATTATGCTGGTTAATAGGCAGCTCAATAGCAGCATGAAAGGCCCAAATGTGTCATTGGCAACTGATGTTCAATTCACTTTACCAAAATGTAAATATTCCAGAGGACAAACCCAATTTTTAAAGTGCCACCTCATTTATCTTTACAAATACTGCTGGAATCTGGCCAGTAGGTCACAATGGTTATTTCCACACGCTATTTTCATGCTTGTCCAATATGATTGAAATGAAGCCAGAATAACCAGATTCTATTGACAGTGTGGGTACATTGCGCATGGATTGAGAGGCTATGGATTTGTGACTTTGTCTCTTAACCTCACGACCCTGGTGGCAGAAAAACTTCTTACCTCCTGCTACGGCTCCTGCTTGGGCTTCTGTACCGGAAGGGACTCCTTCGTGGACTGCGGCGGCGCGGGCTGCGTGACCTAGACCTGGATCGAGACCTGGATCTAAAGAAAAAGAGACATACAGACAATGTCATCTCTATTCACCATCTCAAAAATCTGTAACAAAACAAAACAAAACAAAACAAAAAGCCTTAAATCAAATGTCAGACTTTCCTCTTGGAACTCAGTCCTGGTAAGCGAGTTCAGGGTTAAATGTGAAGAAGGTCCTAATTACTTCAGCACAACCTGGTGAGCACATGTTGAAAGGATTACTACAAATGTATCTGAGCAGTTTTTGCGCATGTCATTTCTGTTTGTTTCATATCAAAAGTGACATGTGTATTCTCTCAAAACACATACAAGGATCAAGAACATGAATCAACCTCATGTAGCTGAGAATAGGGGAGACATTGCTTGTAACAATTTAAAAAACCTCGGTGATAAACCTTCGATGTGAGCCATCTCATATACAGCTTATTAAATTCGATGTTTGCAAAAGGAAAAAAAAAATCATTTTACTTATAGTTTCTGGCACTGAACTACAACTAACATTCTTCAGGATGGTTCACAATCATTGATGTTCTTTGCATGCTTCAAGTTGCTTACTCCTGCATCAATTAAGACGTGCAATATATTCTTCATGATAACTTCACAAATGAAAATTCTTCAAAATGATGCAGATTTTCCATGCCTTTCTGCTATACACATAAAAGATCTGTGAAATGAACTGTACTGTAAAATAAATTCATTCCAAAAAATTATGACATGCATAAGAAAAATTTCCTTTGCTTTAAATGTGAAACTTCTGCAAATGGAGTTAAACTTTTCTTCATTTCAAATTAGGAGATATGAAAAAAAATATGAATATAAATATTCTGCATGCAGGCCAAATGAGCATACTTGTGTATACTCTGCATCGACCATAAAGATTATTAGGAAATTCATACAATTTTACACTAAGTAAAAAATTTCTTTAAAATAATAAATGAAATTATACTATACAATACTTGTAATATTTTAAGCACAAAGCCTAAGTACACATAAGTTACAACTCCAAGATACTACCTGCATATTTCAAGAGCTGCAAAAAAGGTGACATTGATGAATTGGATGTGAGTGTTGACATGAGGAAAAAGAAGAACCATCATTACAGGTGTGCAGGGAAGACAAAAACAGATTGACGCGCTGGGGGAACTCTTAACTACTCTGCAGCCTCGATGACACAACTAAAGGCCGACTGATGGATGCCACACTGGTGGGTCGGCTGCCTTTATTCTACGGCCACTGACAAACCCTACAGGTCCATGTGGTGATGGAGAACGAAGCGTGCCTCTCCTTTCTTGTATAGGATTTGACCGACATGGGGGCATTGTGGGCTGACTTGGCTTAGTGGCCGAGATGCCCGGTGATGCCGGAGTCGCAAGAAAGCCTTTGTCGCGACATTACTTTTTACAGGCCCCAGGCCGGTTGAGAATATTTGCCAGCTTTAGATTTTGTATGTGGCAGGCTGTGATGTGCAGCTTTAAGAAGTAAGCGACGAAGCTTGTGAGAGGGTGGGAGGAGGTGCGAAAGCTGACCCACTGGCGGGGACCCTAATCATGTGACGCTCACGCATGTTGCTATCATCGGTGAGCCGAAAGTTGGAAGAGCGCATGGTGCTACATTGATGCTACTTTGTTGTTTTGCACATGAAGGATTATCAAGACGGAAGCAATGAGGGCTGTCAAGAGGCGCGAACAAGGAGGATCCTGGAGAAGTTAAGCATGAAGTTGTTTGTTCAATAACGATTTCCTTGATATGACAGCCCTACTCACAATGCAGATTGTCAATGAAAGAAGTGTCACACCTTACACCTTCCCTTCCAGAAATTAATGACATTAATTTATGGAACTACACTATTTATTGACACAACACTTTGCATTTGCAAAAAGTTACATTGTGAAGCAAAGTGGCTGCATTTCACCAAATACCATTAGCTTGTTTATCCCTCATTTCTGGGACAGTTTGATTAATCCTATGAGGAATGGTCACATGATTACAATGAATGATTTATTTTTTCTTTTCTGCAAAACAGAAAAATGAAAACTGAAATGAAAATCACTGCTTACCACTACACATAATCTGTATCAAAGTTAACTGAAAAATCATATAGAATTTGAAAACGTAAATCAAATACAAAAGGAGATGGAACACTATCACATTTCTTAATTTCAAACTTGTAATGCAGAGTATGTGACAGTTACATCAACTCTTATTATAAATAATGGAATGTACAAAGCTTAGTCAATCACAAGTATTTCATAAAATACCTACATTCAATAAATGCTGAACCCAAGCTGTTTCAAGACACTGATCATTGTTAGTTCATTTAATATCCAGTACAAAAATAAACCCTCAGCTTAATAAAAGGTACAGCTGACATGTTTGTGATGAAATGTTCGTAGTGTACAAATTCATGACTGCATGTTAAAAGGCTGGCATACAGTAGTATTGGTTGAGGCAAGAATTCAGCTTTAAACTTTTTGCAAGATACTAAGAAACCGCTTCAAGAAATTCTAAGAGCACACAATTCTAAGAGGAATTCAAGTTTATTTGATGAAAATCGGTTTGGAAATAGCCGAGATATAAAAAAAGAGAGTAAAACAAAGCAATCCTATTAAAAGGTGGGTCCACCGTTTGTTAGGATCACTTTGTTTGGATATCTCGGCCATTTCAACACCAATTTTCATCAAATAAACTTTGAATTCCTCTTAGAATTGTATGCTCTTTCATTAATTCATAAGAGGTTTCTTGTCATCTCAAGAAATCATTATAAACCCCCCCCCAAAAAAAAAAAAGAAAAAAAAAGCTGGAAACCTGAAGCCCCATCTTAATGGAAACTGTACCATCCCTTTAACTTTCACTCATATAAAATGAAATTTTTATATATAGTAGTGATGTCATTATCAACACAAAATACAAGGCGAATCTTTCACAAGTAAAATCAATCCTTTCTGTTCTGAAAATAGTTAATTCATAAATACCATCACATGGAGTAACTCTATACATGCATCTGTTGCAAACATGCATACTTACTCAGAATAACGTCTCCGACCGCCGCCACCACCACCTCTTCTGCGACAATCCCGGGCAAAGTGTCCTCTCTCTCCACACTCATAGCATCGCTCATTTTCCCTTAAAGGACCCCTGCGGCCGCCGTAAGAGTTGCCACGGTACCCACGGTCACGGGACCTCCGTGGCTCTCCACTGGACATCTCCACCCTGAGCCGTACACCACAGACGGTTCTGTACCAAAGACAGTCCAGATACGTGACCATGAAATTAAAGCAGGGAACAGTTTTTAATACATGCTTATAATGCAGGAACAAGCACACATAGGTAAAGGTGACATCAGTGAAGTCAAATGGATCTTCAAAATTTTGACTGTCGATACATGCTGTGTTGTTGTTGTTGTTGGTTTTTTTTTGGGGGGGGGGGTTCTTTTTTACTTTTGCCTTCACAAGCTACATAACAATACAATTATGAACAGCCAACAAAACTGTTGCTTTCTAGTGATCAAATCCATTTTCTGTGATCACATATTTACATGATCACATTTCTATGTATTGGTGGTGTAAGCACACCGCTTTTTAGAATATGTTTTTGTCATGATTTTTTTTTCCCCATTTGACAGTCAGCTTGACACTGTGTCTGCATATAAGAATGAAAACATGAAATCCTTTTGGCAATTAATTCAAATCAACTTATATGCACTGGATAAACTTACATACTTAGTGCATATGCTATCATTTCAAAGCACGAGTACAAGCATGGGAATTTCATATTTATCCCAAAAAGCATTTTATGAAGCTTCGGACACTGCTGAAACAAGATGCATTCATGCAATAGTGCAACTGAGTGTTCTACTAGTTAACAGTATAATTTCATAGCCACATAACCCTGTGTTTCACTAAACGCATGTAGAAAAAAAAATTACCCAAATTTCAGGAGTTATTCCCATTTTGCATGCTTGTATACTACAAGTAAAATAAAAATTTTCTGTTAAATTGATTCATACAGGTCTTCTTGAAGTAATACTTCTAGCAGAGAGACATTACTAGTAGAGATTCTACCACTCCACTGTCACTAAATTCTCCACAGTCAATGCTGGACACAATCTGGACACAATCCTCACCTGTCATCTAGGCCCTTGCAGGCATCGAGTGCATCTCTGGAATCTTCAAACATTACGAATGCAAAGCCAGGGGGGTTTCTGGCCACCCACACGTTCTTGACATGCCCATAGTAGCTGAATGCTTCTTCCAGTTCTGTCCGACTTGCACCAGATGGCAGGTTGCCGACATAGACCTTGCACTCCAGAGGGCCAGGCGAAGCACCCCTTTGGTATCTAGACATAGTTTCTAGTCCTGCAGTATACTTACTGTTATGGCAGAGAGGGAAAGGAAAGGATTATTGTACCACTCAAAAGACAGTTCGGTCCACATTGTCCCTTTAGAATTGTTCTGTGACTGCAGCACCATCAATTTACTAAATAAATACAGAATGAGCATGGATAGTTCATGGTGTGCTGTAGTGCTCGTGAGCTCTTCTTCCTGATAAAAAAATGTACAATGTCGTATGCATCTATGATTGAAGACATTTTGTTGAAATCATAGTAGAAAATATCAAGATGGCACAATATTATATCTAAAATAAAGAAGCACGAACAACAGGAGACACTACATGTGTAAGTGTAAAGCGATCCTTTGTTCCTATTGATCAGTAGGTAACAAACAAGACAGCATTGCTCTCAACACGCAAAACCCATTCCGCAAAATTGTGTAAATACAAACAGATATGGCACACATCATGCTGGGTGTATGCTGGGTGTATAACACTTTAAAGAGAAAAGAAGTTGATACATTCACATACCTATGGTACCTGTTAGGACTTCCACATAATGTCACCTACATTCAAATGGACCAATATCATAAAAAGTGTGACATTTTTTATGATGGCAGATCAAAAGGAGGCCAGAAATACTACATTGCTGTTTCTTTTTGTCATTGTTACAGGTTTTCTTCTTTTTTCTATGTCTTTTTTGTGTATGTGTGTGTGTGGGGGGGGGGGACATACACACATTTGTACAAGATATTAAATATAATAATCTCTGAAAAAACAGTTTCTTGCAGTATCTCTTCATCTCTCCTACCCTCTAGCCATCTTCCATCTTGTCTTATCTATTTCTCCTCTCCCCTCTCTTACTTAAACCATGGAGCTACAGTATGTTAGTAGCTCCATGCTTAAACTACCCGGGTCTGCTCAATCACACTCATAACAGACATACCCGGTATCTACATTACATTTGTGGCTTACCTTAACTAGACTGAACACCAGATGTTTGGATCTCTCAGTGTTTGATCTTGGGTTCTTCTCTGTCTGGTGGTCTACCAGTATGTGCCTGCCAAAGAAAGTTGATGATGCACATAAACTTTACCTGGAGATATTTTGTACTGTGGAATTAACTTCTTTACCAGGCAAACTACCCTCTACTAGCTACTTGGAGGGTCACCGGCAGTGGTAACAAATGAAACACCTAGGTGCCTACTCACCAAAATGCACACATTATTACCAGGTTTCACTGTTCTAGTGTAATGATCCAGTGCAGTTGGTTTATGACTAGAATAGAAACAGCATGGTATGGTGGGGTGGCTGCATCAGTTACAGTGCATTGTTTAAAACTGCACAAGTGTCAAGCGTGTAAGCGATCACCTTTCTGCAAGTCTTGACATTGTCACTGAACAGCACAATACCCAAGAAGGCAAGAAGTGCAAGTGAAAGCAAAGCTTGTAAAAGGAGTGCATAACCGGCAATCATGCACTTACATGTATCACTCAGGCATCAGGCATCGCGGCTTCGACAGCGTGTGTTCCGGTACTGTGTGCATGTGTGTGGGATTTCGCGTTGGGATGCGCGATGTAGAGTGTGTTTGTGTCAGCCAGCATGCAATGTGTATGTGTGCGCATAATGGAAGCACTATGGTATGCCACACCATTGCTCCCATCCACTGCCCTTCCCTGCGCGGCATGATTGGGCAGAAACAGGTGCGGCAGGGTGCTGCAAATGATGGCACACAATGCAACGCAACAGTGGCAAAATTTTGTCCTTCATCTGTGATTTTTAAATTAATAAATGAATGGATACTGCATTAGAATTTTATATCTTAAGCAGGGATATCTAATTACTCTATTGTGCAGCTCGCAGCTGCAGAGGGCATCAAAGTCTACTGTCCTTGGGCAAAATTATTCCGTGAAATAATACTAGGGGGGAAAATCCACAAAGTTCTTATCTTGCTCCGTCAGTGTGTTAAAACACCGTACCGTCTACACTATTTAGTATTAATCGATTCACGGGCAGCCACTACATGCAGATGCACACACATACACACACAAGCCTTGTCGCCTGCGCGGGTGGTTGACTTATGCCAATTGCGATGCGGCGGTGGTGGAGCCTGGCGGATGGATGAAGGAGGCGTAAAAAATATTTGTGATTGTTGTGGTTAGCTACATAGTAGAGTAGGATGTTAAAAAAAAGGAAGCTTTTGCATAGGCTGTAGCAGACTTCTTCACACTTAGGCGGCAGAATTCACAAAGAGCACTCGCGAGCGTGAGTGAACCCAGGGCATAACCATAACCTACACTGTTGAAAAGTGAGTAGCGTAGCTGACGTTACGCGTTAGTTCGCTGACAAATTTGAGTAGGGCCTAGGTCTACCCACCACGGCCACCTACTCTATCATCACTTAATTATCTAGAGGTGGGGAACTCCAATTACACTGCCTGCACCTGCCTCATTGCCTTATCAGACAACACAATTGCATTTAGTTATGAACTTATTGGCTTGGCTTGCATTTACTATTTAGACTCATCAGAGCCTTCAGTTCACTCAGCTCAGTTCCACTTGACTTGCTTGGCTTGGCCTGGTTGGGTTGCAATTGGGACACATCTTTCATTGTCTTTGGAGTTCTTTCTCAGCGTTATTCAACATACTGTACACTTCTACACCACACTTCATATTATTCAAAGAACATCAAATTATTATGAAGGTATTTAAGGTATGAATAATAAGTAAATTTATGTTACACAGCAAAAACATCCGGCTTACCTTCTCTTTTCACACAACCATGCTGCACTGGACCTAAAACAGTTGTTAGTTGTAATGCGTGTGATGCGTTCACGCTCGCGCTAGCGCTGTGTAGTGTGTATGAACCGCACCAACGTACTTTGTACGCAGGTAAACTACACGTTGTGCACGCTTACAATCAGGCACCCGTATGTACGTAGGGCATGCACGCTGGGAACATAAGCTATCCCAGAATGCACTAGAACTTATAGCCGTCAGTCAAGGCATCCTGGCTGGTCTGTATATTTCTTTTTTTGTTTATAAAATGAGGAGAAGTCTATTCAGTACCCGGGTACCTAGTCCGCAGACTACTAGTAATATTGGGCATGATTACTAGTATATCATGGACCTATGCATCAATTGACATTCATCATTTCGCTAATTAATGCATCAGAGACTCCAACTCTCCCGTTCTCGACGGGAGATCTCCCGCCGAAAGCCCATTTTTGCAAAATCTCCCGTTCTCCCGCTTGAGATTTGATTTCTCCCGCCCTGGCTCTGTGTCTCCCGGTGGAAAGGATTTCTTACTTACTAGGTATTGCTGTCGTATGTTGAAAAAATAAGCCTTAGATAGCACCAGAGAACATCTATAGAACCCTAGGAAATTCGCACACATCAACTTGGAGTCTCCCGTTTGCTAGGGGTTTTGGGCGGGAGAATCTCCAGATCAAATGGTGCTTGGGGTTGGAGTCTCTGATGCATGCCTCTACTGTGTCAAAAGTGTCACACAAACATTATTGAACATTCTTCCCTGCTTTGATCTCAAGCCAGAGATGCAAAACACTACGCAGCTTTGAAAATTATAAAACAAATGTGTAGAAGAAAATAATTGTCTTAAAACAGGAAAATGCACGTGCAGTTGTAGTATACGAATCACTGTCACGGCTCAGATATCTTCATTAGGAATGTGTAGATACTTCGAGAGAGAAGGATAACTATATAGCTCATAATAATTATTGATTCATAATTTGTAATTTCATTTTCCATCTTTTCCGCACATTAATTTTTATCCAGAGTAAAAAGATACAGGAAGGGAGCTGATATGATGTCTCACTACTAGGCACCGGGTGAGTTTTTTGTTTGTTTGTTTTTTTTTCTTCTTCTTTTTTTGCGGGGGGGGGGGGCATACTCTATATTAGAGAGAGACCGTATACTAGTATGGTATAATCATCATGGTATAATCATCATCTATTGCATGACATTATACTTTTGAGGAAGATTCGAATACTGAGAAAGTTAAAGGACAAGTTCACCTTAAGTTATGTGGATTGAGTAAATGCAGCAGTTAGGACACATCAGTGAAAGTTGAGGAAAATCGACAATATCCGGTTCAAAAGTTAATAATTTTTAAAGTTTCTGTGCAGCATTGCTGCATGAGAAGACTATACTTCTGTTTGTGATGTCACATATGTGTAGAACAATATAAAGAAAATATAATGATAATTCCACAAAATTTCATTTTTTTTTAAAGTATGCACATTATCTCGTCTTGTTCCTGACGTATAAAGGGTCAATATCTCATTATCATTATATCATTCCCCTGCCTCCTGAAATAAAGTCAAGTGCTCTGTTATTGGCGAGGAGATCAGTGAAAATATGTTGATTTTTCTTTTCATATTTCTATTCTTTTCATACTGTTCTACACAATTTATGTGTCATCACAAACCGTATAGTAGTACTTCTCAATCTCTATATAGCGATGGCAGCACTGAAATTTCAAAAATTTCTAACTTTTGAACGGATTGGGATTTTCCTCAAACTTTGTTTGATCATTTTCATCATTAATGTGTTCTACTAACTTTGCCGCAGTCACTCAATCCCCATAAAGTGAACTTGTCCATTAAGGAGTCAGGTGGTTACTGACCACTTCAGAATGTCAAGTCTTCAGCCAATTGTAACTTTGATTAGTGTCATCGTGCATAATGAAAATCGTTTAAATTGTCCGGCTGCATGTTTATATTTTGTCCATTCATTGGCCCATGAAGAAGGGGCTGAATTTGTTTAATCGAATGACCAATGGATTAGCAGGACTATAAATCCATTCTTAATCTTTGATGACTGTATCAACAGTTCAATTCAAAACTTTGAATGATTAATATCAAAGTGCATTGTCCCATACATCATAGATCATGCAGAGTGTTTGTGCGTGCAGTATAGTCCTATAATAATAGGCCTAATACTCGTGTGTTGCACAGTATTAACTTTGAGGCAAAGGGGGAAAATAAACTGTGATTTCATCAGAATCGGACAATCTATGTCAAAGGTATTTGTCCTGTTCACTCTTCTGTCTTTTGAATTTGGTTTGTAATTATATCTTTCAGAGTCATCATGAACAACGGACACGTGTCAACCTATATTGATACATCTGTCTTTTTTAATTATGTTTTATAAGGTACCTTATAAAACATAATTAAAAAAGACAGATGTATCAAAATAAGTTACTCATCGTAACGAAAATGGGAAGATTGATCAATGATTATTGTAAATAGGGTGACATTAGAAAGAGGAGATAATAATACTCTTTCCTGTTTGTTATGAAAATAATTTCAAGTCAATTATAGGAAGTTAATTTGAAATATAGATACAGCACCAAAGTTGTATCCTTTTTGTGCCAGCCATATGAAATGAATACAACTCAAACAGATAAATCGCAGTTTGAATTTCATCCATATTTCGAAACGGAGTTTGCAATTAATCAGAAGTTGAAACAAATCGCAAGTTTTATGACTGCATGTGCCTATGTACTTTTCAATGATTTATTTATTTTTGCGACTCGTCTCCACTCCTCGAAACAATTGAGGGCGCAATTCAAACTGGTACGAGTAACAGAGCTAGCTAGCTAGCTAGCTATCCAGCGCCACTCGGTCGGGGATCAACGTTGCATGCACCGCCTACGAGTACATCCTTACCGCTAACCATCACGCGTAATTTGCATTCATGCATGCAGAGCTCGCATAGCTCTGTTTATGTTGTGATAGATTCCGGCCGGCAAGCTAGGCAAGCGCAAGTCAGCTGGTAAAGTATTCCTTCTCGAGCAACCATGGCCGCCTCAAAACACGCTGTCTTTGCTGCAGCCAAGTTCCTTCAGGGGTACTCAGAGAGGGACAAGGTCATGAGAACTCTTTCCTATGTCTCTCTACTCATTGCTGGACTCTCTAAGAGACCTTCGACCGCACGGAAATTCTCAACAATCACTGGCCAATTAAGTTTGTGTCGCACGATTCTGCGACTTTTCGATGACATCCCTATGCTAGCACATACTCTTTCATACGGATGGGGACGGCAGGTTTGTAAATATCTATACAAAACTACATACCTTCTTCTGCTGTTCCTCTCTCTATTTACTGTACATTGTATGTTGGAGATTGGCGAGTGAAGTTCGCACATAGGCTTGTAATTTATGGTTGAGGGGTCTAGATATCGCGCACGAACATTTGTGATGCTCTTATAATAGAAATTATTCGACAATCGTACCTGATATTTCTCAATAAATACCACGAAAATACAGAAAAATCCCCTCCCAGAATCTCCTGATGATCAGTGATGATACGATGACGGAGTAGTGTAGTGGGCTGTCGCCGTATGTATGTCATTCAATTTCTCGGGGTATGTAAAGGTCGCGCAGCTGCTCTATGTAGTTTCATGCGTGAAAGTGTCTGCCCCTCTGCGGCTGTAACGTGCTTCGGCTTTCCTAGAATATTAATGAAACGATCAATCGAACAAATTACAAATTCTATCGGCTACGAACGAAACAAGCGAGACGACACGTCTAGGCTACAACATCCTTATAACAGATTTTAAGCTAAGGTAAATTTACAAGGTAAAAAATTGGAAATTTAGTGTAAAATTTGTTCGAAAAAATTGGAAATTTAGTGAAAAATTTGTTCAATATCAAAATTTCTTGCCTGCTTCCTTCTCATGTTTAGCGGATGTCAGGTATGTTTATTCCATGGGCGTATCGGCAAATTTTGCGCTTAGTCCTACGCGTAATACTGCTTGCTATACGCAGTTTCGCTATGCGCGACCATGAAGTCCCTGCGCGAGATCCTGTAGTACCCTTACTAATGTAACGTTAGGTTTATATCTTTGATCGGGATTTCAAGAAGCAGAGTTGGAGATGTGGAACTTGAAGTTCAAGCAGTTAATCAATTAATGTGGCATAATTAATGTGGAGTTTAAAGATAAAATAGAATTACTTGGTAGTTATTTAGTTAGACTAAGGGAGGACATCATGATGTCATGTCATCATTGGCAGACTGAGGGAGGGTCAGACCCTAGGGTCATATGGTAGACTGGCATTAGATGGTGTCTAGGGCCTAAACTCACAATGGCAGATAGCTCAAAATGTATAATAACCCACAAGAGGAGTCCTCACCACCACAAGTACGCCTTGAATGGCTCTGTCCTACAGGAAGTGAAACATCATCCTTACCTCGGCATTGAGCTGGCAGATAATCTTACCTGGTCAAGACATCAATCAGACAATCTCTAGCGCAAACATGATCTTTGGTCTTCTGCGCCGCAACCTCTGGAGCTGCACCAAATCTACAAAAGAAATTTGCCTATAAAACCCTTGTACACCCAAAATTAGAGTATTGTTGTACCATTTGGGATCCTCACCAAGTCACCCACATCACCAACCTAGAGAAAGTTCAAAGAAGATCTGCTACAGTGCTAGGTTTGTCACCAACGACTACAGGAAAACCAGCAGTGTCACAGACATGCTCCAAGATCTGAAGTGGGACTCTCTTCAAAGACGACGAACGATTGCCAGGCTTTCACTGATTTATAAAGAAACCCATTGTTTAATTCCGTCAAACATAAATCATCTTAAAAGGAATGCCAGAAGTGGACCAGCAACCGGGTCAAATCAACCTTTGAATTACAACACTATTCAGACCAACAAAGATTGTTATCATATCACTCACTTTATCCAAAGACAATCCCAATTTGGAACACACTGCCAGCTGAAACAAAATCTGCAACCAATATCGATACTTTTAAATCTTGTTTGTCTAAAATGAGATTTTAAAGTCCTGCAGCTGTATGCATGAGGGACTGCACGTTTATAGACAAGACAAGACAAATGTGGTTTGGTGCAATAAGCATAGGGACAAGAGGGGTGGTACGTGGCTCAGCAGGTAGGCATTTTCTGTTCCATATAGCAAAGTGATACTACAAGCAGGTCTGTCTGTAAATGGGGGGGGGGGGGGGGGGCTGACCATCCATACATATCCCAATGTCAGATAAGAAGCCCATCGTGAAGAGATGGATACCATCGGTCTATATATTGTTAACTATACACAGACCTGTTGCTGTACACAAATTATCATGACAGGACGGACGCCGTGCTTTGCACAGCATCTGCTCGGGCTAGTCTGTGCAGTAGCAGGTACTGTTTGTGGATGTCACGAGCTGGGCTCTTGATATCAACAAGGCCTGATGCCATGGATGATATGGGATGGAGGGTTTGAGAGGTAGAGTATTTTGGGATTGCTGTGGGTCCAATGTATCCAGAGTGCGAGTGAGGACGTAACATGAGTGATCATTTCTGTGAGGTTCTTTTTTGTTGCTGTTCTGATGGTGTTACGCGTACTATATAAGAGTACCATACTACTACTTGTATGTGCAATATTTTACTGATTTATCCATCACATTGAAAATTCAATCAGTGTTTTGTTGGGTTTTTTTTCCAGTGGTTTTAATGTCCTAATCTTTATTTGTTGACAAGGTATTGCGAAAATCTAGCCATTGACATCATCAAAGCTAGCACAGATTATGTGAGTTTAGAGTGTAAAGATACATTATGCAGCTCACAGGCAGTGAGCAACAGCTAACAGAAGAGGAGCATGGGAGAAATTATTTTGTTTTCTTGTTTGATTTTGTTTTGATGAGAAACCTGAGTTTTAAGTAGTGCTGCAACAATGGACATGGACAGATCAACACATCAGATAGAATCATAAGTCCTCATCATACAAGAGGAAATCTACATAGTGTATTTACCATGTTACTGTGAGTGCTACATCGTACGTACCAGTTATTGTTGAGATAACCATTAAAAAAATTATGAAATTTTTGTATAGATCTGATTGAGGACCTTTCCTCAGTAGATGATACGGTACAATCATTGTTTTCCATTTTGTGATATTCCTAGGTGATCTCATTTTTATCATCAAACTTCACTTTCATTTTCTGCGGTTCAGGAAAGGAGCTCACTGATGCAAGTGATCGGCGTTCTGCAGAATATCGTCAACCAGCTGTTCTTTCCCATAGAGCACATCGCCTGGGCTGCAGACAACAAGCTCATCGACATTCCCGCCGGGAGGTGGTGGACTCTCTCTGTCACAGCATGGCTAACGGCCCTCTGCCTAGGAATCATCAAGTAAGACTGGCCCTCGGGCCCTCATCCTCATAAGACCTGGGGGGTGTTTCATCAATTTAGTCAGCGCTGACAAGTTATGAGTCTCTGACAATATCAGCAAAATCTGTGGATTTGATTGGCTGAGAAGCTCTGGTCACTGACTGTTACCATGGTGTTTGTCAGAGACTGACAACTTGTCAGTGCTGACAACTCTCATGAAATGGTCCCCAGGTAGCGTGGGGATTCCTGGAGTAGGAAGGCTGGCCTGGCTTGGATATATTCGAGAATCCACATAAAAAATTTTGTAAACTGCTTAATCACTGATCTCTGTGTAAGTACACACACAGACAGAGAGTTTCGACTGGAGTTGACTGTTAGCAGTGAGCGAATGAAAGCTTCACTGCACATATAAAAATTTGCTGACTGGTGCTATTCGTGGTTTTCAAATGTATCCCAGTGGGCAGGAAGTGAATCAGACCACTGATGTATCCCCATACTACTGGGTCTTTAAATTGGAGTTTAGATTAGGGTCCACATGCCATATATGCTTGGTTAATCAAGTAATCCTGTGTATACCAGTACAGTCAAACCTGCCTTAGTGGCCATCTGTCTATAGTAGCCACCTGCTGTGTCCGGCCACTGAAAAAATCCCAATGAGAGATAGCTTTGTTTAAAGATCCTGTGTGTAGGGGCCCCCAATTTTTGTATCCCAAGGTAGATTTTCAACTGTATAACTCTGTACTTGGCACAGGCCCATACAGAACTGCAGCCAGCCAATAATTTAGCGTGTTTTCCAGCTTTACAGCTGTGTTAATCATGCAAGGCAAACAGTTCAATGATTGTCACTGCTACATTCACCCATAGTACACTGTAATCCACTTGTGAAAAACTTGCTTGTTTCCATTCCTGGTGTGCAATAATGCAATCAATAACAGCTTTGTTGAATACAGAAACATGTGCATACTTACAAATTTATTTATATGCAGTGCTTATACATGCATACGACGATAATAAATGTCCATGTATGTGATACACATCTACATGAAATGTCTAGAACCTGTTAATACCAGCCACCTATCTATTTCACAGTCACTCTTTTCATCTCCTTAGGAAATGGATGGTAATTATAGACAGGTTTTGAGTGTATTTGTAGGATGATTAATAACTTGCAAAGTGTGGAACAATTTCTGTAATACTTATATTATTTGATTACGTTGTAATATTCTATATTTTCCATGCACTTTTACATGCTCAGATCAAGTGGGACACTACTGGAACTGCAGGAGCAGAAGAGAATGGGTCTCAAACAAGAGAAAAGGTGAGCAGAGTACAAGTGTGAAAATGAGTGGACCAAATATGGATGGAGGGATACAACTCCTGATTGACTTGTAGTTTAAATTTTGTTCTACTTTCTCCAGTGAGAAGTTAGAATAGGGAGAATGAGAAAGAGGGCTCTTTTTCTGTCTGTCTCAGTCTGTCTGTTTGATTCTCTTTTGTTGATGTAGCTACAAATTACTCCAGATGTTTTGTTTTCCAGGAACATGTGCATTTCACTCGAGGCTGTTCAATTTGAGGAAATCATCATTTTGCTCACATTGACTTAAAACGTACTATTTCATTGTCAAGCACTTGACAAATTGTTGATGTCAGATTTCTCGTGATTGTGGAAAGTCATGAAGCCATGCATTTTATCATTGGAAACTAGTGATTACATTGTCACTAGTAGATAAATTGTAATACTTGCCTCTAGGGGGCTTGCTGACTCCTGTCACACAAACGAACACAAATGAAAACAGTGTCGGGGCGATTGTTAACGATCGCCTTGTCACTGTACAGGCATGCTAACCTGGAAACTTTGAAGTGCACATTACGTGAATACAAGACCATCCTGTAGGAAATAATTTTCACACAACAATAGATACATAATGTACTCTTAAATGAATCCCACAAGGATTGGAACAATCATCCAGCAGCATTCCCACTGATTCCCACTGATCAAGTGGGATTTTATTCATTTTATTTTACTTTTTTTAAACCTGTGCAGCTCTCATGGTGGCCATAGTCGGGAAGCTGTGCAGCTGGCCAAGCAGCAGACCGCGGTCCTCCTGAGGATACTGGCCGATGCCAGCGACCTCTGCAACGCTGTCAACTGGATGCCGGAGGGCTTCCTGTGGGCCAACAAGCTGCCAAACCGCTGGATTGGGCTCTTTGGCACCATCTCCTCCCTCATCAAACTCGGCCTGGTTGTGCAGAGCAAGAGATGATGGAGCCCAGGTGATTTGGAGCAGCAGCGGGCAGAGTCGCGGCAGAGAGAAGTAATAGAAAGGATGTGAAGAAAGCATCGACGATTACACATCAACCCTGCCATGCTCTCATGTGCCTGGTATGATTTGCTGTGTGAAGCATACTCAGTACATTGCCAAGTCATTTTTTGTACATATGCAATACTTACTTCCAATAAATTCTTCCTCTGTCCAGAGGATGCATTTTCAAGTCTATATTCAGATATCCATCTTGTGTTCAACCATTTCTTACTTTATATTAACCCAAATATGAGGTACTGTGCTAATGATAAATTGTCTTTCGTCACATGAGATTTTTAGATTGAAGAAAACCAAGAGGAAAAAAGGTTTCTTCTAAAGGGGAAGAGACAAATTTACAGCTATCCATTATGTGATGGCCAATGATATTATGTGTGAATGATCTTATACACTCACTCTTTTTGCTGCATGACATTTGATGTAATGCAAATGACTTTTAACTGAAATATGTGGAGTGTCAACTCATGGCATTCAAGCTGTCCAAAGAGAAGATGCGCGCAGAAATACTGATCCCAACATGAATGAGACGTGCACGCTTTCATGTTCTTGTACATGGTACAGTAACAAGGTACATGATAATACAGTTCAGTAAGCCTAAGTCTTGGGGTGCCCACTGCATAAATGGAGGGGCACACTTCCCAATTTTCTGTCCGTTGCTTTACTCCACCATCCGAAATTTAACCATTCACAAAATTGTCGGGAGGCCTGGACGGTGAGAAATTAGACTCGCCAAACATATGGCGTGTACAGTGATAAGATTGGGTACATTGGGCGCACAAGGCCAAAACTCATGCTGTGTTTGATCATGATGAGGGGTAGTGATTTGTTGAAAGGGCTTCCACAGAAAACTTTTAAAGATAGAGGTATACATACTCACAGTACTAATCCTCTTGATCATTTTTGTTATAGTGAACATCCTGAATGTTACAACCTTCAGGTTTTGGCATGTTATTTCAGGGACTCAAGGGCACAAGTTTCACAACAGAAGACTATCTTTGTTGTTGGGAATGTATACTTGTAACAATAGAAGATTAGGTACAGGTCATACTCAGCACTCAAGGCCTAAACTTGTGCTTTGTGTTGATGAGGGGCAGTGATTCTGTGATAGTGGCTTCCACAGCAAAATTCAAGATGGAGTTATGCATTCTCACAGCTCAGTACTTCCACCCCAGCTTCGTCCATCTGATAAGTAGCATGTAGCTATGTCTCGTTTTTTAGAGTGGATTCTCGGTACAGCTCAGGAGATGACTGGTACATCTGCACTCTATTGGCTACGCAGAGCATTTGTCATCAAAGTCTGTGTTGAATACGACTGGCACCATTGGTTGATAGTTTATGAGTCAGTCAAGTACCAATCTGCAGTGGGTTAGCTCGATCACATGATAGTGGACTGTTTATTCCATTTGCCCATAGGCAGGCATTTCCATGAAGTTCTTCCTTTGGAAAAAAAAAAGAAATCATGTGAGCTTCATGTGTGGGATAAACACCAGATGGTTAAATAATGACATATTTAGCACTATCAGTTAGATTAATGTGCGTATTCTCTACAGTGGTAAGGACTGACTGACTGTCAATTTATGACATGCACAAATATGTGGTGTAGGGTAGCTTTGTTTGATAAGAGTGGATACACACTCGGCACACAGAGGCCAAAACTTGTGTGTGCTGAGGTGTTGTGATTCTATGTCATGATACACTCCCGCCATAACACGGTTAAACAAAACTCTTATTTCAATGAAGTGAAAAGTCAGATCCAAAAATTACTGTTTATATATCCTGATATACTATATTGTTCGGCTATAATGACATTTTGATATAACAAAAGGAAAATGCCGGTCCTGACAATTCCATTATAGTGGTAGTCGCCTGTAGTGGCTTCCACAGAAAATTGGATATTAAAGGACAAGTCCACCTTGTACATTATACTCTAAATCATTTTTGTTGTCATGGATATATACTAAATGTTACAACTTTCAGTTTTGACATGCCACAGTATTTCAGGGAGTGACAAGTTTCACAACAGAAGATTATCTTTGTTGTTGGGAATATATACTTGTAACAATAGAAGATTGGGTATGCTCGGTACTCAAGGCTTCAACTTGTGCTGTGTGTTGCTGAGGAGTTATGATTCTATGATAGTGGCTTCCACAGAATTCGAGATAGAAGGTTTATGCCTTCTCACATTACTTATCCTTTAGATCATTCTTGTTGTTGTGAATATACTGAAAATGTGAAAACCTTCTGTTTTGACATGTTATTTCAAAGAGGGGACAAGTTTCACAACCTTATGTCTGGACTTACAACCTCCCTCGGTAGCATGTCAAACCCACGTGACGCAAACTTTATTTGTTCCTTCTGCACCAGTTATCATTTATCTAATTGATGGATATAACAGATTTTTTATGTTGATGTGGCGGTCATGGCAGTGTCGTATTGGGTGTGACACCTACATATGTGAGATGATTCTGTTGTGGGTTAAAATGTTACAACACTTTGTATGTGTTTACCATCATTAAAAAAACTTGCTGCTGTCGTCCTTGCTTAACATTAAAGGCATAATTTACCATTTGCAGATGAAACAAAACCCAGCATTTGTGCTTTAGAATAGTTCTGAAATGTGAGTTAGGGATAGAAACAACCACTGTAAATATTTGAATCCGTATAATCGATGTTATGTTAAATATACAAAATGTGAACAATAGTTATAATAAGAATGCTCCCAGACTAATCCGTCTACAGTTACGGTTTATTGAGAAAAATACAGATATCTCCTTATATTTCAGGCTTTATTGCAAAAAAAATATATAGTAAGATGTTATATGCACATATGCATAAAATCTGATATCTTGAACATTTTTAAAATCACTGCTTCCAAAGGTAAACAGGACCTTTAAAATGGTCATGGTATTTCATTAAAGCAGTGTACGAAATTTGGCAATACTTGGTTCTTTTATCAGTGGAGAAGAGTGAGTATTACCTGTTGGAGAAAATTATCTGTCAATATTTCCACTTATTAAATAGCAGTGAAATCCCAAACTTGCATGTCATGGTTCTGGATTCATAATTATTTTCTGTGTCTATTAATAGACAGTATGCATTGAAAAATAATACCGGCATGTTGAACATTGTTTTTGCCAAATTTTTAAAGAAAAGACAGCATATACTTTTTCTTCTTTTTTTTTTTTTTTTTTTTTTTGAGATTTGTGGTCAGAGGTATTGGAAAAGTTGTGATGGGATGATCTGTGTCTAATTGCAGCAAGCATGTGTGATGTTTTGTTTGTAAAATTGCCTCGGTAAAGAACTTTAGGACACGCTGTTGTCAGAAAGTAACACACCTTATGTCTTTTTCATATTATTCTGTATTATTATCTAGTAGCAGTCATTTGAGGAATGACAATATATTAAGCTTTGGGTCAAGAGGTCCACTAATTTCTGGTGCTTTATACTTCACATCTCTGCAGGGGAACCTTGATATAACAAGGATCTAAAATCATGACAGTCACTGTGTTATGTGAGGTATCTCACCTTACGGTACAAAAGCTGCAAAATCGCCTTGTTATTGGAGGGTTTTGTAATATACATGATTTCTTATGTAACAAAACAATAGATACTCCACTACAGTATCTATTGTTTTGTTTTTGGAAGGAGGGCATCAATAGAGTATTGTGTGGTCAGATGTTCATTATTTGTGGTGTGATTCATGCTAAAAATGTTGATGTTGTATATATACTACAAATGTGAAGCCAAGTGCAATTTCTGAATGACTGCCCAAATATGTCCACCATTGTCCCTTTTTATTTTCTCATATTATCTTTTTCAAATTATATCATTGTCATCATTGTTGAATACACATAACCCATTAATATCAGAGTGATGGATGCATTATTTTTAGTATCACAAATTTTTGAAAGCAAGAGTTAGTAATGTATAAGGGTATTTAGATACACAATCTATTTGTAACTCTTGAAGGTGTATGCTTATAATGGCTGTATGGCCGTTGATATATGGTTTTGCATATTACCTCAGTTTTCATGTTAACAACAGCAGATGTTGTAGAACATGGACAAAATCAAGAAGTGCACTGAGAAACAGTATTTATGCTATGTGATTGATGAAACCTTTACTGAACTTGTGTTTAGCATGAAATGTAATTATTGCTAATTTGTTTGTGGTTAAATTTTTGTATTGAATGGCAATATATTGAAATATATTTTCTATTAATAAACACGAAGACATTGCATATAGCAGATCATGCACACCTTGTAGTCTTTTCTACGTGTGGATACAGATTGCTTTATGCTTTTATGACGTTGTGTGGTAAAGTTCAAGTGTCTTTCACAGGTGCCATTGGTGGTAATCAGAGCTGATATTCAGAGGAAACTTACACAGGTGTATTGACAATGCTGTCTGCACCTGATTGTAAAGATGTGCAATGAAAGCAGCAAGTGTGTATCTCAATAAGTTAGAGAGTAAACACTGTGATATTAGGAATTAACACTATCTTTACTTTGATGTATGCATAGGAAAATAAAAGTGGCCCTTCTCAAGGTAGGGAAAAAAAAAAAGGATATCAGACACAGAGCACAGGAAAATAATACAGGGGGGAATACATTAGGTGAGTTGGTGATGACAATGTTTCATGTGCTGCACATGTATTCAAATACAGTTGAACCTCTATTATCCGGCCTCCCTTTATCCGGATCTCTCTATTATCCGGACGCAATCTCGCCGTGATTTTTTTATCTTTTTTTAATAATTACGGGAGGAAACACACATGAATTACATATACTTGATACATTTCTTAATAATTATTTAGGTAAATCATCCCAAGAATTTATAAAAGAAAATGATTTCCGCTTGCAAACACGAACCTCTATTTTGGGGTCTGTTACTGAGTGTAACAATGAAAAGGTCGCAGTATACACATTACTACATGTGGTACTACAATGGGCTACATCAGTACATGTGTATGTGTATGTACCATAGAGCTCTATTATACGGTATGTACATGTATAAAGCATTGAGTCTCCCGTATCCGGCCAAATCCCTTATCCGGATGAGCCCCGGTCCCGACTTGTCCGGATACGAGAGGTTCAACTGTAGTGCACATTGTGCAGTCTATGCATATTACCCATCTGTTTTATCACTACAGTTTATCATAATTTTGAATGTCACACACATACAGGGCCCTGTTTTATGAAGAGTTATTAAAATTTATTATATAGTTGATTTCAACTGTAAGTCTATGGCAGCCTGTGTGGTAAGGAAATTTAAAATCGATTTTATGTTTTGTAAAATGGGGCGCAGGCACACTAGCAGAACTTTATATGCAAGTATACATATCATGTGCAAGTGCATTAACATGCCTGCACATATTTATTGGGGTAGATGTCCTGTTCCACACGAGAAAGGATACAGCCCTGTGTCAGAAAAATTCTCCCCATCTGCGAGCAGCTCAGAGGTAAATCTCATCTACACTATTAAGAGCGCCCCCTATTGACATGATCTTCTCTTCACACTGCATGCACCCCCTGTTTCCATGTGCTTTGATGGCGAGCTGTGTATGAGGTAATGTAAAGCAAGATGTTTTTGCAGTGTGAAATTTTCATGCATTGAAGCCAATGGCCTTTTTCGCGGAAGGAAACTTTCGCAAATTGTCACCGGCATTCATCACATATAGCGTAGACAAGAACTTTCGCGTGATGCGTGCCAACATTCCTTGTTTTACAGAAGATGAAGAACAAAAATGTTTGTGTGTGTGTATGTGTACATCTTTTCGCCTCGGGTGATTCTCTTTCTTTTTTCTGTGCCTTGAATCATTTCATGGAAAGATGCAAGTTTTCATGTAGAAGGCGTCACAAAAAGTGAGTGTATGACTCGAGCAGAATGAGTGTACAGATTCCCATATAAAACACATTTAAATTATCAAGTGCTTGTTGCTGTTAGGGGTCCAAATATATTTATAGACATTTTGGCCAACTACACTTTCTATGACACATTCCCTGGAACATTCATCTTCTATAGGGACTCTGAACACATTACCTTTCCTGTTCTCTTCTCTCTTTCATTTAAGTTTTCTAATGTGAGCCCGAGCCCACTTTCCAAATCCAGTTCGGCCTTGGCATCAATAGTGTCCTTGTGTCATCTCCACATGGTAGACCACTCAAAGAGTGACAGACAGAATTGGTCTTCATTGACCTCTATTACAGGAATGAACACAACAACAACATTATCTCCCTGAGTCCCTCAAGCGGCTCTCCTCTGTACCGGGCATCACGAGAGTTCAGACATAAACCCATTATTTTGGAAGAGTTGAAGCCAAGCTCACTCTTCTTCGAAGCTGCAAACATACAGACTGGCTTGTAAATCAAACGTTTAAAGGGAACTCTCCACTATGGAAGACATTTGTTCACTAGTAACAGTGGACTCCTGTTATAGCAAAGTCCACTGGACCGGCAGTCTTCTTTAGTTATATCGAAATTTCGTTATAGTCGAACAAATAAACAATAAAAACATTAGACTGGATAATGTTGCAGCACAAATGTTTACTTCATTGTAAGCGGAATTTTGTTCTAACCGTATCCGTTATAATGGAAGTACACTCTATCAGTTTTGCCACCAGACCTAGTCCCAAGCCCATGATACTCACTTAAATGTATTCAATACAGGTACCTTTATCTGAGGTTAGCGGGATGGTATACATCTCTGTAGTTTTGGTAGAGATTGGGGATTCAGATTTTGTGTGACAAGTAGAAAACCCCTATGAAATATTAAAGAGCGTACAATTCCTAGAGGAAATCAAAGTTTATTTGACGACAATTGGTTTGGAAATGGTTGAGATATCCAAAAACAGAGTAAAACAGAGTGGTCCCAATAAAAGGTAGGTCCCACCTTTCATTAGTTTATTTGTTTTTGGATATCCCAGCCATTTCGAAACTGATTTTCATCAAATCAACCTTTCATTTATCTTAGAATAATATGCTCTTTGATATCTCATATAAGTGGTGATTTCTAATCATCTTGCAAAAATTCAAAACCTGAATCGTCATCTCAACAAAAGCTGTATGTGTACCATCCCTTACAGTAGGTTTTTCTTTTTACTTCAAGAGGGTATTGTCACACAAAATGAAAGAGGAAACTGCTGTGTGATGTTTGAGGAAATTGATGTTTACAACTTCTTATCTCTCTGTGCCAAGCAAATTGGCATTTTCTGCTGCCTCATATCTGGAATTTAGTAAATTCAGTGTAATTTCCTTTTTACATAGGCTACAGTTGGAAGGTTATATATACTATGCAGTTGACAGCAGGGTTGCAATTGCCAAAAAAAGGAGCTAAATATGAGCTAAATCAGACACTCACTTCATGAATTACATTAACATAAATAAAAGACATCCTTCATGAGACAAGTTGATTACAAGAGAAAAAAAATATATAATATTAAGTGTAATTTCCTCTTTTTACATAGGCTACAGTTTAAAGGTCATATATACTATGCAGTTGACACCAGGGTTGCAATTGCCAAAGAAGGAAAAAAAAAAGGATTTGTATGTCCCAATGGATTATATCCAAGAAAAGCTACACATATTCACACTGTCACTATTGGATAATTTCTATATAATGAAAGAGACACGATTGCTATTTCTGGTATTCAATTAGATTCACCTCTGGAAAAAAAAAAGCATGAACCCCTTAAAAATATATATATATATATTTTTGCATACAAAGTTCACGCAAATCAATAGACTTGACAGTAGGCCTACAATATACAAAAAGAGACAATGAACAAGATAATCATGACAAAAGTATTATTGTCTTTTCCTTTTAATTTCTCAAAAACACATTTGAGAATACTTGGTTCATCTCGCGAGCTATAAACATATACAGTTGTTCAAAAATGCAAATATTCAATAAAATGACAAAATACATTATCAAGGCACATTTTGCTTTGTCTTTTGCCAATACAGCAATGCATAACATATGATGCAACAAATAAAAAATGCAGGAGAACAACAAATAAGTGTTAGCAAGTAAGTATAAATCAAGGGTATAACACACCACCTCGGCACAATTATGCCATTTGGTCTCGTACATAACTCCACATAAATATGGATTGTATAAGTTAAAATAAGAGAATCAATGTGCTGTTAAGTTACAAGGTATCTATTGAAAAAAAAAGATCAACTCATTAATACTATAATACTTGCACAAATGAAGTATCTCCACAAGATACAGCTCTACACAGTTCAAAATCTTGATGACATACAGCATTATAGAACTATACTCTTGTAACATATATTCTGCACAAATGGCAAGGGAAAAGGAACTTGTACAGATGTACAGTCTTCTGTGGTATGTGACTGGGCCCTTGTCTCCCCATTAACATAGCATGCAAGGAAATAGATAACCCCCTTGAAGCAGTCGGGTCTCACAATGTAAGTACTACTGTACAGGATGTACAACCTTTGGCCACCGCAGCTTCATAGCAACTCAAGACTTTATCTAAAAATCTTGCACAACCTAAATTTTCCTTCTAAATCCTTCCCAAAGTCTGCCTATTTCAAGATGAAAATGCTTTGTTTTGTTCCAGACACCACTGGCAAAAGAACTTTAGAATGAAAAGACAGTAAATTACAGCTAAAATTATTGTTTAGAACATATCTCGTTTGGCTTTCTAAATACGAATTAAAGACCTTACAATACAGACATTAGAAAATGTGTCTGACATACTGTAACCCTTTGGTCAGTATAAAACAAACCCCGCCGTGTAAATGAAATATGTTTGAATGTTCCTACTGTCTTGAGGTATGCATTGATTATTGCTTCATATCAGGCTGTCTACATAGTCACAAAAAGATTTGGTCAAGTTTACATAGCACTAAGTTTACTCTTCAGTACATATCATGGCATATGTTGAAAACAACATCTCTGCAAATGACCAGTTCCTATTACGCACCCCCTTCTCTATTCTCTGAAAGAATCCCCATGTTCTTCACCAACATCTACACATTCTTGGGTAATCCTTGTGCACAGGTTTTAGTGCCATTATGTGCCATAGTTCCCTAACGGTCCTGCAGCGGTAAAATTATTAATGTGTCAAGATTTCATTTTTAAACACTTCTGCTAAACAATGGATGTCACAAAGGCCTTCTGCCTCATCTCTTCACCAACATACACAGCAAAGATACTAACCGCACCAGCAACCCAAACACGTTTGTGGCTGGTTACAAAGATACCTAGTACATATATCAGAACTTAAAGATATCACGACTTTTTTCACAGCACCAGTCGATGAAATACTGGTGCACGAATCTTAACTGCCCCAGCTGACTGCCTGTACAAGTAGAATTGTTTCACCAAATCACTACTCCGCATTGTATAACAGCTAGTTTACTTTCACAACACTGTGAACACATACACAAAAGACTTTGAGCTACTCTTGCATCACTACGCACATTAAGAATTTAAGCAGTAACTCTTAAGACAAAATATTTAGATTTGCTTTTGATAGAATATGCACAATTACAAAAGCAAAATTATTGAAACTTTCAGCACCAATATCAAGTAAAATATTTGTGTGTAACGAATGAAAATCACAGAGAGAACAAACTTTTGAACTCCAGCCAGTCAAATGATACAGCAACTCATCATTTCACAGAATGATGTTCCTCAAAGAAAACAGTACCAACTATTCTTTAACTGCAATCACCCATCACTGATCACCTATACTTTTGGGGTGAAAAGTGAGGGAGCATTCCATGCATGAGAACTTCATGGTCTTGGAATCAGGTGAAAACTATGATGAAAAGCAATATCGTCAGCTGAGAACCAGAAGGGCCCTATCGCAATCCAAGATTTTAGCATAAATAAAACTTAAACAATAAAAAGTCTATTTAATCAAAAGCAGGTAGATGCATTGTTCCAAACATCGGCTACAATAGCATCTTTGTGGTTTTGATTTTTAACATTTTACTGAAAATGAAAATAATTCAAAATTGACACCATAATGTAAAGGAGATTGAGCTTTAAATACAACATGATACCACTTACTCAATATGCCCCAAAATTGTGATAATGCTCTTCTAGCTCTCAGTCGATGATATATGGGTTATGTCTCCCATGATCAATCAAAAACACATATTGTAACAGAAAAGCATGAGTGACAAGTATTTGAGGTAACACTATAAAAGATAAATGTCACTAATGTTAACAATTGCTGGATGGTACATTTTGACAAGTCTTTGTGAGTAGATGTTTGGTCACCCATGGAAGTCCTGTAGTTCTAGTTGTTGCTATGTTAGGCAAGTCTGTAACAAGCTCATAGTTGTCACAGATGACCTCTATTGTGAGAATAGGCAAAACACTTGAAAACAGCAAAGTAAGCCACTCATTGCAGAAGACTAAGACGAGAAAATTTCAACGGCCTAATTTCACACTGTGCATGAATTTCAAGGAAGGACCATTTCGGTAATTCCTTTCAGAGGAATGTTGTTTACTTTGTTGAATTAATAAAATTTGGTCATATGGATAAAAATTTGGTCATAATGGATATGAAAAATACATTTCAAATGTCTCCTTTGGCTTCCTTTATGAAAAATGGGAACCCTAGCAAGTAGCGCCCCCCCCCCACAGGAAAAAAAAAAAAAAGAAGAAGATAATAATCAACATAGACTTCTAATCAAAGGGTGTTTGTAGATCTATGGTAATAGAGCAGCCATTCTGAATTTGAATCAAGGAGCTGTGCACTTTCCATTGTGAAAGGTATCCATGAAGACTTCAAGGCTTGTCTTACATTTGCCTTAGATTTTCCTTGCCAAGCGCATGTGTGCTGGATTGTTCATATAGACTACTGCATCCCAGACTAATTTTACTGTTGATATGGAATGGAACAAAATGGAATGATCACTGTGCCCACTTATCACAGGTGCATGAGGGGAACAGCCCACTACTAGTTTTCATATTGGGGTTAGAAACATCAATAAAAGTGGAATATGTCACAAAGCCAGCACTTGAACAGCTACAAATGTTTCTAAAACTGCTTCTAAATGCTCTGATGCATATCAGAAAGATCTTTTCTTTTTTTTTTTTTTAAAGAAACTTTAGCCTTCTCTGGCAATCATTATATAATGCTGGAGAACAATACAAATGAATAGCTGGATTTGATTCAATATTCACATATCACACATATCAAACATTTTTTTTTTCAGAATAAAATATCACCAAGTACATACTCATTGACAGCACCATGTGCCTAACGATAAAATTTCATGGATACAAAATCTATAATCAGAAGCGTTCTGATTTAATGTCTTTTCTGACAAATTTCAGTCATTGCAGATGTTTTCCATGTGCACGAAATTTACAAACAAAAAAAAAAGCACAAAGAAAAGAATATCTGAATATCTTTGCAGTAAAACAGCTTACTCAATGTTCGTCTAAACCCTATTTTGGGCCTAGAGAATATTCTTTAAACAAAAACGACAGCAGTTGACACCGCTTCATGTAAAACTTCTGGATGGTGGCCAAACTGATCAGAAGTATTTGCAAATACAATCTGTAATAAAATTGAGCACCATTATATAAAAAAAAAAACATAATTTTTTACATTCTTCAAATTCCTATGTATGCTGCCATGTCAAATATGAACTGAAGCAGCTACCAATAGAATCTACTTATTTATGTGAAGAGATTTCAACCTTGGCAGGCCATGAATGTACTGAAGCAAGTATGTAATGAAGTCCCATTAGTGAATGTTGGGTTCCACCATCTTCTACAAAAATATATTTCTTGACTTTTCTGTGACTTTAAAGTATTCGTTTTGTTTGTTTTTAAGCAAGGTCATGTAAATTTGTAGAAATAAATTATATGAACATCATAACAGCAACAAAAATTACAAAATGGAAACAAGGTAAGCTATCTTTGGGCTCACAATTGGCCACACATATATTTTTTGTCTTTTTCTTTTTAATTAGCCAAACCTTTAAGTTTTGTAATGACCACCCCCCCCCCCAAAAAAAAAAAAAAAAAGAAGAAGAAAAAATCCATGACATTTCCACCTATCCTTTGACTACAGAAACTGTGTGGACGTATCGTTTAATGCAAAACACACATCACTCTACAACTCATGAGAAACAAAGTACTACCTCAACACAGGTAATAAAGGAAGACAATGTATGTTCACATTTATGCTCAGATGAGCACACACACACACACACACACACAAAAAAAAATCCTACAATGCTTAAATCTTATAGAGTTAACTTTGATACACGTTTCAGGCACGTCTGGTAATTATTTTTTTTTTCCCATTCACTTGACCTAAGTTGACTTCCATTCTGACAGATATACCAAACACTGTTCTAAAGTACAAGTCATTGGTTTCAAACACAATCAATCATTTTATATTAAAAAAAAGAAAATTCTCATGTATCAAAGCAATTCCTAGGTTGGAAAGGCAGGCTTTGGACATGGATTTACATTCCACAAAGAAATAACAAGAGAGAGAGAACCCCCCCCCCCCCAAAAAAAAAAAAAAAAAATAATAATAATAATAAATAAAAAAAAAAAATCATTTCTGTGGATGGGTTCAATATGTAAATCAAATGGAAAGAGGAAAAGCCAGAAAAGTTTCAGGGTGGAAGAGTTGCTTAATTTGATGAATTTGCATTGATAGATTTACTGATCATTAACACACTTATTACATTCTTACCTCTCCTCAAGAGCTTTTGAAACTGAAATGTATTCTTACATAAACCATCCAAATTCATTGCAAGGGACTGATCGCAAAATGAGCACACTCATTCAAATGGAATTGAAACATGATGGACCATTTAGCATTTAAAAAACAAAAAAGAACAAAAACAAACCTACCCTGCTAAAGACCATAATTTAACAAGCTACTAGCACCAATTATGGATGACTGTTTTTTAATGCAAGTTCTATAAAAAAATCTATGAAATATAATACAGCATCATTTTCCAGCAATACTATTTGGTATTGTACAGATGCACAAATTGTATCTGTCAAAATATTACCTTAACACAAACACATACAATGTCTTTGTTTGCAACCACTGTGAATAACAAGGACAAGTTTTGATGTGAGTTTATTTCTTTTCACTACATACGCAGGGAACCAATAATAAGGTAGTGTCAATCTACATACATCTTTACATGCTAGTTTCAGTACAAGAACACGTCTTTGCGGAGAAGCAAGGTGACAACAACATATACACTGACAGACATTGTCTTGAATGAGATGTGAATCCCAGCAAAATACAGCATCTTTTCTATATATGCAATTTTTCTACAGCTTGATAAAACTTGATTTTGAAAACACAAGTACACAAGATTTTTTACAGCAGACAAGCTCAAACAATGGAAAAAAATGACACCATCACCAATGTATTCAGTTCTAACGTGAACTTCATTGTTTCTTAAATAAGATAAAATAAGAGAATATAAAAGACATTTAAGGCATTTTTTAATCACTCATTATCAGTGGTGTGTGATTTATTCAATCACTTTGACTGTCATCACTCCTGCTTCCTTGAAGCCGTCCATATGGGTTATCACTGTATACATCCATGTCGTGAGCCTTCCTTTGCCTCCGTGGACTAAACTCCAGCCTGTTGTATCCCTTTCCCGACTGTCCACGAGAAAGATGGGCGTACACACCGGAGTCCCGTTCATCATCGCTGCGCTCTGACTTTGACTGCGTCGGCGACCGCTGCTGCACCAGGTCAAAGGGTCTCTCCAGCTGCTCGTAGTGGGGCGAGAGAATTGGGGCGGCTGCTTGTTCAATGCCACTGTCAGCACTCACCCTTGGGTTCGTCCCCTGACTCAATCTGTCCTCCTGGAATGCTTTGCTGAGGTCTGTCTCAACCTCACTGGAGTGACCGCTACCACCCCAAGCGGAAGTCGGCTCCAGCAAGTAGTACTCGCCGCTCATGCGGGGGTTGCGGATTTCCGTCGGGTCGCGGGCTCCGAGGTTCGGGTGGATGACCTCCTCATAGACGCGACCGTCGGCGCTCTTTGGTCTGATTGGCGTTGACGTGGCACCTGGTCCCAGCTTAGAATCTATCCCACCACACGCTCCGAGCATATCCTCCCCGTCCCCATCTCCTCCCCCACACCCCTTTTTGCTGCTGCCACAGTCATCCTGTCCAGCTGCGCTGGAGCCAGGCTTGCAGATCGCATCAGGGTCATTGTTGTTTGGCTTTGCCACATCTGAACCAGCAACATCACTGAATTTATCCTTGCTGCCTGGAATCTCGTTGAAGACGTTTGGGTTGGGAACCTTGTTGGCTGCCATGGCATTGGGGACCTTGACAAAAAAAGCTAGGTCTCCAGATATCCGGCTGAGTCGCTGGACCTGCTCCTCTGAGAGAGAACGTCGGTTATCACACGCACCATCCACTGGCTCCTCTCCATCAGCTAGCAGAGGGTGAACCGAATCCATGTAGATATTACCTGCAGCAAAATGTAGGGATCACCACGAGTAGAGATTAAGGCTGCTGAGTAGTTGTACTTTTAACAGCTTCTCTGCAAAGAGCCAAACACCACTTTCAGCATGCACTTTTGCACTACTGTAAAAGTGGCAATTTGTATATATTTTGCACAACATGAAACTAGCATGAAAAAGTACACATATTTGCTGTTTGTTGTATGTAATACTGTTATATATTTTGATTCTGCATAATTGAAACCATGTGAAATTCATCTTACCTGACCTAGTGAAAAAAAAAAATTAATCAGGAGAAAATTTCCACTTTTCCAGTATTGATTAGGTGACAACTTGCATTTCTATCATAAACATATATTTCTGTGCCAAGCCCTTATACACCAGCTGTTAAACAGAAATGTATGCAGGTGAAAGTTCAGTATCCTAATCAGTCCTGAATTGACAGGATTTACATGTACTGACTTTCAAATTAGTTCTCTCCAAATTAAAAGCTTTGCCCTTGTTTAGCCAGCATATCACATATATATAAAGTTACGTTCAGACGGCAGGCCCTAACCTCGAGGTTAGGAAACCTCGAGGTTCAGCTCTTGCCCCCTAACTACGACGTGTGTCCACACAACGAATCTTAACCTCGAAGTTACGAAACCTTGAGGTTAAGCTTCTGCCCCCCCCCCCCTTAACTACGAGTGGGTCCCACTCGATGTTAAAACCACAAAACCGGAAGTTTCAGCCCACACTGCTAACAAGGCGTCTATCTATTCTTTAGTCCAACCCTGTCCGACTCGCTTACAGGTACTCTTTTTCTCTGTCATGGTATGCAGAGATAGCACTGCACTGATGACTTTATGCCTTTATGAAGATATTCGTCGAAAACATTTTTTTAGCGTCGGAGAAGAATATAGAATACAGTAGCGAGTTCGACGTGTTCAGTTTCAGAAATCAAGCGCATGGGAAGAAAAGATGATGTTGTTGTGTCGTGCGTCATAGGTTTTTCACGTGTAGTGTATTTGTGGTGTACGTTTGGGAGGTTGACCCGGAAGCAGAGGGAAATTGTGGGGGCTGGAGTTTACGGCGAGGTCACTCTTAACTTCGAGTTCGTTGTTTTTTGTGTCCACACGGTGCTTAACTACGAGTGGGGACCCCCCGCGGCTCATGGTTAGAGCGCTAACCATAAGATTTCTCGTGGCTCAAAACATCGAGCAAACCTCGAGGTTTGCTAACTATGAGTGCGTCTTCACGGTCCCTAACTACAAGCTCTAACCTCGAAGTTTCCTAACTTCGAGGTTAAGGGCTCCCGTCTGAACGCAACTTAAGTTAGTATCAATCACGAGGGGTATCTCCAAAAACCAAATGTACTCACTAGATCTGTTATTCTCAAGGTTGTTGGTCACTGTGTTGTTCAGAGGGAATTCCTCAGGTCCACTGTCAGGAAGCTGACGTCTAGAGCAGAGAAGCAAAAACAGAAGCGAACAAACATGTTAAGCTGTATAGGCTACCATGTTTGAAGTAGAAAAGAGAAATACAAAATACTCAGCACTAAGAGGGCACAATGATAAATGAGATGTAGAGATAAGATAGTAATCTGTTAAACGAATGTTTTAAGTTCTTAGTTCAAAATGTTAAATGTCACTCACATCTCTTATGATACATTATTTGCTTTCATGTACCTGCTTTGCATGTACAAACTTGCTTTCACTCACAATATCTTTTTCCTGGACAAATTCACCTTCAATCACAAACACAGCTACACACACACACACACATAAAACTTCAAAGAACTTAGACAACATCCAAGTCAATGCAGCTATCATTGGCAGATGTCTGATCACATGAGAAGCTGCTGTTGAAACGTTATCAGCTGGCATAAAATTTTATGTTGAAAATATGTTTTTTCTTTCGACCTAAAATTCTTGTGGGGTATCATGATTTGACTGCTTTTCGATAGCATCAAAGACGAGCCTAAAATGTTTGGCAGTGCTGATGACAAGAATGGGAAGGTTGATGACAACTAAAATTCTCATACATGAACAAACCACTCCTGAAACCCAAACAGAGCAGAACCAATAAAATATCATAAAGAGAATGACTCAGACTGTATGCCACTAGTCTATGACAGTTTTACACAAAGGGCTATTCCATCCTGATGTTATGTTGCTTTGTGTAAAATTAGAAAGAAATAGAAAAGTAGATTAGTTAATTTGAAAAGGGCGGAAATCAGTCACATTAAAAGAATTATGAATTGTAAAAGTTTAGAGAGTAAGACAAATTGGCAACTCCATGTAATGTAGGTGTTGAGCAGCTCTACTTGACTTGTATACAAAAATGTTTGTATTTTGAATTTTTTTTTTCAAATATTTAGGCACAGACAGAACTTATCCACTGAGGAGGATACAGAAACACATGTTACTCTAATAACATACCAAGGACAGGTTCGAAGATTTTTTTTTTCTTTTTTTTCTTAAGGGGGGGGGGGGTGGAGAAAATTGGAATTTTTGTGTCCAAACCAAACGGAGAGCTGCACAACATTTAACTGTCTAATTACATTTCAGATGAACTAATTAAAGGGACTGTACAGTACTGGTTGAGGTGGGGAATCATGTTTTGAACATTCCTAAGTGAGATAATGAGAAACCTCTTATGAAATATGAAAGAGCATGTAATTTTAAGAAGGATTCAATGTTTATTTGATGAAAATTAATTTTCAAACGGCTGAGATATCCCAAAAAGTGATAATAATAAAAGGCGACAGGCCACGCCTTTTATTGGGATCTCTTTGTTTCACCTTGTTTGTGGGTATCTCAGCCATTTCAAAACCCATTTTCATGAAATAAACTTTTGATACCACTTAGAATTGCATGCTCTTTGACATCTCATAGAGTGGTTTCTGAATACATGTATCTCCCAAAACGTTAAAAGCTAAATCCTCACCTCAACCAGAACTGTACACACCCTTTAAAGTTTGCTCTCAGACTTACTAAATATTATGATTTAGGATAAACAATTTGCAATGTTCCTAAAAACATGTCTCTACACACGTGTCCATAAGCAAGTTTCTATAAAGCTTGGAACCCCTTCTAAGGTCATGAGAACATCAGGCGGATGGAAGTCATCAGACAAGGGGGGTCTCCAGTGAGACGAGGGGGTCTCAAGTTTGAGTTCCACCAGGCAGGTGTGGGGAGGAGTGCAGCTTGGTATCAGGGGCTACATCCCAGCAGGGATCTCAAGCTGTGCCTTGTTATTGACATACCTGTCTCCTTCACTCCTTTTTTTCCCCTTTCTTTTTCCTCCTTACAGTCACAAAACTTGACCCCAACTTAATGTTTCCTTGTCTCCTTAAAAGAAAAAAAAAAATTGTTCCTCATTGGTTCCCTCTACTGCTGATGCTTACCATGTGTAATTTGGTACTGCTACATTCTTTCCTTTTCTGCCTTTTCTTTTTGTCTCCTGCTTTGTCTTTTTTCTTTTTCCTAATTGTTTTCATCCACCTCCTTCCTTCATTAACTTGACTTTCAAAATCCTCATCTCACTAAATAGCATTCCCTAACCACCTTAATTTGTCTTATATTTCATATATCCTCAATGTCAATTTTGTTTGAGTCACACATTTCTACAACTCCATGCATGCAAAGAGCAGGAACCTTCAAAACCCTCTCTAGATCTTGTGGACATACAATGTAGGCCTATCCCCCTTTTCTATTTCTAATCCTGCATGAGAAAGGGATAGAAGCAGAAATAACTTCCCCAATACATTGCATTTGCACTAGATTGCCTCTATTGACATCTGAGATCTGGAGAGATTTGGAGCGAAAGCCAGCATGTGCCACACTTAAAAAATACCTAGGATTACTTATACAGGGCTATGACATTAGGGCTGTGACACAACTACAGAGGCAATGGCTTTGATACGAGCTGATCTGTTTTGTAATCCAGCCATTATACACACAATAATACACTCTCCCAGCTTGGAGTTGACAATTGCAAAAGGATCCATGCTCCAGTGGAAAAGCCACGTGATCTTTGTATAATATCAATGGCTCTCCCCATCAATCAAACATTGGTGGTTGGGGTAGGGGTGGGTGGGTGGGGTAGGGGTGGGGGGGGGGGGAGGAGCGGAACGGTCCAGTAACAGCACGAGCAAATTATGTAGACCTTGACATCATATCTCTCTGGCTGGCTTTTCCATATTCCCAGTTCAAGCTTGATAAGTTGTCAAAAAGGCTGACCAATGCAAGTTTTCATACACATACCAGAGAGTGGATTTAATAGTATAAAGAATGAGTCATTCTCAAATGTCTGGGAAACGACGGACTTCTCCAGAGTGAAATGAAGAGATCTGTTTTTCATATCATTTTCAGCAAAACAAAAGCTTGGCCCATGTATTCAGTAAAGGTTGTTGTAACTGTGAAACTATTTCTTGAAATAAGAAATATGCATACATGATACACGACTGAGTGTCATTAATTAGTGAATATCTGCATACACTTAGGCCTACATGCATCCACACATATCAAATAAGTACTTATCTATGGTCAAACTCAATTACTTATAAATATATGTGAAACAAAAATCATTCAATGAGGTAGGCCTAACCCGTTGAAGACGAGTCCTGAGAATACTCGGACAGGCGTCTATGGGAAATGCGTGTTATACTTATAGCAAAATCAGTCGGTCCTCAACGAGTTAAGCATGATTTCAAGAGAAAAGCAACACAATGTGACACAGCCGCACAAAGCATATCCATCCTCAGATATCTTGGTACAGCTCATATTGATAACTCAATAGCATTTGCCACTTTTTGTCTGGCCTACCTTTCATCAGAAGATTCTATGCATTTATCACTGCCTATTAACCCATAACGGGCCAACGCATTTGTGTAAACAAACATCGCAGTGGCCTAGCAACGTTTGCGCACACACGCCGACAGGCAGACAACTCTCCAAACAATCGCTCTTCATTAACAAGCAATGAACAAAACATAGACAAGTTATATGTCATTTGAAAGAATATAAAATTCCCTTTAAAATGGTATATGACATGTTGCCATTCAATGCACAGTGTAGTCATAGTACTCAGCAGAAGTGAAGTACAGTAATCCAAAAGTTACGAAATCAATTTGTTCGTTTGCTTTCATTCATGGATTAAAAATACCAAATGTTGTAATTTTACACATCCAGTACCGGAAATGAAATGATCAGAGTGTCAGCTTTCTGGACATACAAATATCATTGATACAATAATGCAGGTTTATATTCATGTTTATGATGATGAAGCCATTGCAAGCGCACAGGAATCCATAGTGTAATGTGTGCATCCTACATAGCGTGTTGAAGCAAAACTCGTTGCGATATCCATAGATCTACAGCTTTTCAGTTTCAACTGAATTATACAATTGTTGTACATACATGTGGATGTACATGTGGGACTATTATCCCGTCGAATCATCGCCCGGCAAGTGTCCAAACCTTCTCAAAAACTGCGACAGAAAATCCAAAATCGAGCACTCCGTACAGCTGTAGATAGCACCCACTGACTCTTCATGGTTATTCACGTTATCTCATGTAAACACACATTTTTTTCGATGATTTTTCCGATATTGTTGGCATTCGACGGACAAAATCTTCTTGAATTATCGCAGACAGTGTAGCAAAGCATTCTGGGATATGTTGTCAAAGGTTAAAAGGTGAAAGAACTTTGGAATGACGTCGTTAGTATGTCATTTCATTCACTACGGGATATTCCGTATGTGGCCACTGAGGCGTTCGGACGAACTACGGAATATTCCGTAGGTGGCCCGATATGGGTTAAGTTTTCAAATAAAAGTGTATACAACCTTAATGGCAACTGCTCCTCAAAAAGAAGAAAAAGATGCTTATATGAGTTGTAATGACTGTCACAAGCTGAAGTCTGAAATATGAACACTTGTTCAAAACTTCTACTCTCTCTCCCTAAGTTTTTTTCTTAAGGGAGAAAAAGAACATTAATGTGTGAATATGTATAATGTGCACATGTATGCATGTACCTGTGTGTACATATAGGCCTACAGCTATATCTCACATACAGACATGATACATACATGTAGGCCCTACATGGACCTATGTTCTCTGTACCATCACCTCAAGTGATACAGATGCAATACAGACGCAGATGTGCAAAAAAAAACCCAAAACAATGTAACTTTTCATAGGGGAATGCCCTTTCATTGTCGATAATAGGTGGCTGTGGATATTCTGCATGCATCATGGTTTTATTGTTTCCTGCATGGTTGACCGTGTCAGTCATCTCACAATAGTCTGGCATTTCTAAAGAGCCATCAACCGAAATACTTCCTGTCATGGGACCATTGTTCTAAATTCAGTGCAATATCAGACAACCAGGCATTTAAAGGGATTATATTTAAATTTCAGTTCAGACCTAACTTCAGATTTCTAACATTTTTTGGGTGAGATAATGAGATACCTCTTTTGAAATATGAAAGAAAATGTAATTCCAAGAGGGATTCAACATTTACTGTATACGCCATATATTTCGCGAGTCTAAATTTTCGCGAATCGAGAATTCCTGACGATTTCGCGAGTGGTTAAATTAGCGATTGTGGAGTCCTGTACTGAACGGAGAAGAGTACACGCGTACGTCACATTCACATCGGGGATCAGTGTCAATATTTTCGCATGTCTTTAATTTCGCGAATAGCACCTGACTCGCGAAATTCACGAAAATAAAAACCTCGCAAAATATTCAGCGTATACAGTATTTGATGGAAATTGGTTTTAAAATGGCAATCCTAATAGCAATCCTAATAAAAGGTGAGACCCACCTTTTATCAGGATCGCTTTGTTTTACTTTGTTTTTGGATGTCTCAGCCATTCCAAAACCGATTTTCATGTCATAAACTTTGAATTTCTCTTAAAATGGTATACTCTGTACTATTTCATAAGTGGTTTCTTGGTATCTCACAAAAAGTTAAAAGCCCAATCCTCATCTCCACCAATACTATAGGCCTACCATCCCTTTAAAGGTGAAAAAGGAGTTTTGAAGAAAGGGCACACAACATATGTCATATATGTGCTAACAGGAAAATATAGCTATCTCACACAAATATCAACCATTAGTCCCATTTATTCATATTTCCGCTTGGTCACATTCAGCATGTGTATGTGCATGCATATGAAGGAGGCTCACATAGATTTACAAAGCCTGTACGCAGGGCTCGACACTAATGGTGGCCCGGTGGCCCAGGGCCACCAAAAACGCACGTCTGGCCACCAAAATTTCAGAAATGAAGAATTTGGTAGGTTGGATGTTTGCCTTTGGGCCACCAAATATAAAAGTTAGTGTGAAGCCCTGCTGTATGACCCCGTTTACAGTGCGAGGCTCGGCCGCGGCCGAGCCCAGCCCCGCTTCAGTGTAAACACGCAAAAGGCCAAATGCGAGGCCAAAATTGGCCTCGCATTTGGCCTCGCTCTGGAGGTGGTCTCGGCCGCGGCTCGGCCGCGGCCGAGCCCGGCCTCTTCTTGGTGTAAACGCAAACTGGGCCAAATGTGCGGCCAATTTTAGTCTGGCTTCCAAACCCTCTGCCCTTACTATTTCGCTATTCACGATATTAACCCCATCAACGTCGAAAACTAGTATAGTTTAAGGTGGTTTTGTCTTGCAAAGGATTTTTTCCTTCGGCAAAGGCCTTTGCCCGAACGGCGACTTCGTCGTCACGGAATCCAGTTGGCAAAGGGTCTGAAAACCAGACTATACCAAATTGCGTTTGTTTACAAGTAGAGCGCCACTACGACAAAATATTGAAAGGTTTGAATTAAAAGCGCGGCCGAGCCCAGCAGTGTAAACGGACAAAATTGCGAGGCTCGGCCGCGCAATTGAGGCTGGGCTCGGCCGCGGCCGAGCCCAGCCCCGCACTGTAAACGGGGTCTATGTAAATTTAGCTTACAAGTAGGCCCTAATATGTAAGTTGGGGTATAGTTGACACATTACGTGAACATAAGATTACAAAAATATATACCATACAACGTATGTAAAGACAGACATGTATACATAGATACTCAGATCTACATACAAACAGATTTATATGAGGATAATGAGGACGTATCATCTGCCTGTGGAAAAGGCTGGCACATAATGTTCCTGAGGAGACCACCAAAAAAAAAAAAAAAAATGTATTTTTCAGCTCTTTGTATGATCTCTGACCCTGCTGCTTAAATCATCTTGGCCTACACTGTCATTTTACTTCCCCCCCCCCCATATTTTTCTCAGAAAACTATGATTCATCACATGCTGTTAGGATCAAACAGGCCAGGATTTGACAACATGATGACATCTCCTTTCCATAATTTTGCTCTGATGCAGAAGCATTTGAGTGCCAATGAGAAGACATGACAGTTCCTCACCTTCTCAACCTTACTGAATATGAGAAGGCAAAAAGGTGCATATGAAAAAGTTTAACCCTATTAAAAACATGCAGAAAGTAATGCACGCACCGAGTACGGAGGTTGAGTGCATTCGTGCATGCATTAATAATACAGTCTCTCTGATTCATAGGAGCAGATGCATTGAACTTTTTCATATGGATCCAAGATTTTGTCTCTTTGATTTCTATAGTCCAAGAATGTGAAAAGGAGAGATGCGAGATTTCATCTTCTAGACTCCTTAGGTCTGAGAAGACCAAAAGGCGAGATATACAAGACCTCATCTTCTTGGGGCCGAAAAAGGAAAAAAAAGTGGGTTGTATGATCTTGTCTTTCTTATACTTCTGGCATCCAAAAAGGTGGAAAGGCAAGATTTTCATATTTCAGACTTTCATCTGAGGGGGCAGTTTCTTTTCCAGAACAAAATATGCATAGGGTTGATGTACACAGGTAAGAAGGAGGTAAGTAGAATTATACCCTGTGTGTGAGAACAAGGAGGTTCTAGAGAATGGAGTCACAACCGTCTTATTTCCTTTGCTAGATGTTCGAAGCCGCCGCTCAAAATTATTTGAAGCATGTGCAAAACAGGATCTGCCGCGCAGATAGGAAGACAATTGACTCGTGTCTCATTGCGTAATCACTAGCCACTTTCAAAGGAAGATATTTCTTTGTGATGGTAATTACTTTTCACTATCCCTTCTTATAAAAGGTAGGTGGTACAGACAGGAGGATGCGCGAATAGAAATTGAGCAAAAAATGCTGAAATGACCATGAAAATTACTCGACTGGGCATATGCGGGCACTAATCTGATATATCTATCAATAAAGAATTATACTTGAAGATTATTCCATTTTAGTTTCATTTGTGGAAACTAGATAAGCGGAAAAGTGATAAAACCAGCTTTCCAGGATGGTACAGTTTTAAACATTTTCACATGATACAGCTCAGATTTACACTTTTGCGCAAATTTCTGGACGGAAATGTCTTTTGTTTTACATGCTTTATCATTAATTGAAATTTCATTTCATTTAATAAATAGATAAGCAAAATATGGCCAAAATTATGATAACGTTCAAAATTAATCTTCAATTCAATTCAATTCAATTCAATTCGTTTATTCATCTCAATCATCATAAAACAAATACATTGTGAGATCAACATAGCAAACAAAAAAGAAGTATTGATGAGGAGAACGGGGACTACAAAAAGCGATTGCTTGAAAAGGCGTAAAGCCCCCAGATTACAATGATAAATAGAATGCATGTACATGTACATGACGAAGTGAACATAATTTTTAGATGAAGTAAAATAATAAACTGTTTGAAATTGTACATAAAACACAGAAGATACTATACATTGAAATGGAAAAAAAATAAGTAAGGAGGTCTTATAGCCCAGTGAAGTTCGACGCCTCCTCCCCCCCCCCCCCATAAATACAGTCACATACATGATGCATATATATTCCTCATGGTAATAAAATTCATGAGTATATATTATAACTATTGTAAAATCTTTTGGAATTTAAATCAAATAAAATGATTGAACTTGGTTATTTTCTTTATATGTATGAATCAAAAGATTCTTCAATTTAAATTTGAAAGAAGTTATGGTTGAACAAGAAGCGATGTCATTTGAAAGGTTGTTCCAGATACGGGGACCGGTATGCTTAACAGATTTTAATATGGAGTGACTATTGGCTGCAGGGTAATTGAATTTAAGACGTGAGCGAGTATTATATTGGTGAACATCTTTATTGTGGCGAAATAAATTAGAAATATTAACTGGTGCCAAATTATTATTAACATAGAACATTAAATTAGCGATTTTGAATCTATAAATATCATATATTGTTAAGGTTTTTAAACGAAAAAATAGAGGCTGAGAAGGGGCAAAATAAGCAGAATTAGAGCATATACGTAGAGCTTTCTTTTGCAATTTGTGTATGGGATCTAAATGAGTAACACCAGCATTTGCCCATGTAATGGTGCAATACTGTAAATATGGGAGGACAAGAGAATTATACAACATAAATAGCTGCTTTTCAGGGAGCGTAGTACGTAACTTGCATAATATACCAATATTTTTGGAAACTTTGTTACAAATCAAAAAACGGTGTTCGTTAAATTTTAATTTTTCATCAAGTATAATACCTAGAAATTTAACTGATGTTGATATACATTAATTGAACATTATTCATCTTGATTTTAACTTCATCTAAGACATGAGATATTGTGGGTTTACGAAAATACATAACGCTTGTCTTTTCGTAATTAACAATTAATTTATTAGCATCAAACCACTCAGACACTTTATCAAGCTCAGTATTTGTTTTAGAGACAAGGTACTTAAAATCACTGTGAGAGGAAATAATATTGGTATCATCAGCAAATAACACAAAATTAAAGAAGGAGGATACATAACATAAATCATTGATATATAAAAGAAACAGGAGAGGGCCCAGTATGGATCCCTGGGGGACTCCACACTGGACCCTTGAATATGATGAACTACAGTTATTATAGAAAATAAATTGGTATCTTTCATCTAAATAGCTGTGGAACCAGTCCCACACTGTACCCCTAATTCCAAAGTAAGATAATTTGTACAAAAGAATATCATGATTAATCAGATCAAAGGCTTTGGTTAGATCAAGAAAAATTCCGAAAGAGTGATTATTGTTATTGATATTATTCAGCAGTCTATCATGAAGGTCTATTAACGCATGCTCGCATGAATGACGTGCCCTGAAACCATATTGGGAATTATTTAGTAGTTGGTGTTTGTCCAAATGAAATATTAATCTTTTATAAACAATTTTTTCTAAAATTTTCGAAATACAAGGCAACAAAGCTATGGGTCTGTAATTAGAAAATAAGTGTTTGTCTCCCCTTTTAAAAACAGGTATTATTTTAGCAATTTTTAAATTTTTTGGAACCCTTCCACAACATAAAGATAAATTAAATATGTGTACTAAGGGGGAAACAACTGAATAAATTACCTTTAGAAGGAAAGTACTTAGTTCATCGAATCCTGTGCTGTTACTGTTCTTAAAACTTTTTACAATATTAATAATTTCGGATTCATTAGTTGGAGCAAAATACAAAGTTGTTTCACAAGAATGTTTAAGATAAGAAGAAAAGCGAGTCATGGAAGTGTTATTCAATTTTTCAAGAGCAATTGATGCAATATTTGAAAAATATTCATTGAATTCATTTACAATGTGCTGATCATTATATATTTTTTCATTATTCTTTATAAAAAAAGAAGGGAAAGCATCTTTATTTTTCTTACCAATGAGACTATTAATTATTGACCAAACTCTAACTAGATTATTCTTATTCGTCTGAAGTAAATCACCAAAATATTGTTTTCGTGCGGCTCGCAAAGTTGCAATTAATTTATTACGGTATTTCTTAAATTTCAATTCGGACGATTTATCGCGTTTGGAGCAAAATACTTTATAAAGTCTGTTCTTTTTATTAATGCATTTAAGTAGAGATCTGGTGATCCATGGTTTCCGGGGAATATTCTTTTTCTTTTTATTAACGGATATTTCAACTTTACAGATGTTATCAAAAGATTGCTTAAACTTCGTGAGAAATATGTCATATGTAAATTCAACGTCGTTGGATGAAAAAATAATATTCCAGTCAATTTTTGCTAGTTCCTTATTCAAAGAAGCAATGTTTCTGGGATTGAGATGTTTTCTATTGGGTACGAACTTTTTTTCACCATGTTCATTCATGAAAATATTATGAGTTAATGAAAATATTGGTAAGTGATCTGTGATATCACTATAGAATATACCTGAGATAATATCTTTTGTGCATACATTTGTCAAAATATTATCAATTAAAGTTGAAGAAGATTCAGAATGCTGAGCAAGACGGCGGCAAGGAACATCCATCATCAAAGGCACAAGTGCACCTGTGGAATTCCTTTGAACATCAATAGAAATCGGACAACTGTTTGAATAATCACAGCCAGTTGGAACTCCAATGTATAAAACCTCCTTGGTGAGACCATAAAAATGAGAAATTATTTGTGCTAGCTGTCTGGAGTTAGGCAGCTCACTGGTTGACAGCTTGACTGGTTCCCTTTAAGGCTTTCAGCCCCTTTAGACTGACAAAAGATCTTGTTTGAGAACATAATTTACAGACACATTTTCTGCTAGTTGCATAATATTTGTAGGCCTGTAAATACACTTCAGCATTTTTCTCCCAATCATATTTTTCAGACCATATTTGGCCCATCATGCTACAGCAGTGTCAAGATTTGCTCTACTTAGGGTAGCATAATTGTAAACTGACCAGTCTGACCTCTCAAACATGTTTGAAGACTTTCAGCTCTGCTTTGTCCTGAAGCATGTCTGCCAATTCAGATTCAGATTCAGATTCAGATCATTTATTGTCATGCACTATGGCATAAAAATCTTTGCAACAGTCTCCATTACAATAATACAAACAATGTTTACAATACATGTACCGTACTTATGCAAGTGTGTGTTCCTGGAGTTGCATGTTTAATTAAGAGGCTGTGGAATTTGCAACATGCGGTTAGATGTTGCATGGGAATTGGAATTCCATTTGCCTAGAGCCAATGATAAACTAAGATAGATTCCTTTCATTGCCTATCACAAACGGGTTATACTTTAAAACATGATTAGAAGGGCACTGAAAATGATGCTGTTGATGCTGTAACAAATACGAGATTTGTGTAGTCTGAAACACCATTTTGACCCTATTTTGAATAACCCTGAACCCAGGGCTCAGCAGAAACCAGCTTGCTAGCTAGTCTATATCACATAGACATGTTTCTAAGCTGTATCTAGCTCTTTCCTTTCACTGGTTTATACATGCAACACTAAGCACCACATACAACAAAACACACATAGGCCTATACAGTCAATATGATTATAATATGTATCATCCTGACTCTTAATATTGTTTTTTCCATGATCAGTGGTAACAAGATTTAGATCTAAGGGCATTTGTCCTCTTACTACACTCTCAGAACAATTATTGTTACCTAGACCATCTACACCCATCAGTGGGTACAGGACCTAATCTCTTTGACAATCAATGATTCTTTAATCGTGCTCCTGGGACCTAAATCCTACCCCCTCCCCTAAAAAAAGGCAGACATGTACAGTAAGTTAATATCAACCATTAATTTTTTTTTTTTTTAGCAAAAAAAGCAAAGCGAAAAAAAAAATACAGCACCATTCAAAATCATTTCAAGGAATCGTTTTGAAACGTCTTGCACTACGAGCCATCATTCTCCCACGATGCTTTGCAAAAGAGGAATACCTCTATATCCATGACTGACAAAGTTTTTCCCCATCATTGGGGGGGGGGGGGGGGGGGGGGAAGGAGAGGAGGGGCCAGAATCGCCATAACAAGACAAATACACACACATTTTATACACACTCAAACATAAACACAGTCTCAGCACACAGGAGAAACATTTCCTAACAGCTGTCACATTGACAATGATGTTATTGAGGAGCCCCAAGGGCAATGTTGAAAATGTCCTGTGCCAGTAGCATTGTGCAGCACATCTTTTATACACATCGTGAGTTAAAGGGACACTCTATTCCATGGTAAAGTTGAAGGGACTGTACAGTACTGGTTGAGGTGAGGATTCAGGTTTACAACATTTTTTGGTGAGATGAGAAACCTCTTATGAAATATGAAAGAGCATGTAATTTAAAAGAGGACTCAATGTTTATTTGATGAAAATTGGCCTTGAAATGGCTGAGATATCCGAAGAAGCAACCCTAATAAAATTGACATGTCACAACTTTATTAGGATCTCTTTGTTTTTCCTTGTTTTTAGATATTCCAGTCATTTCAAAAACCAATTTTCATCAAATAAACTTTTGATTCCCCTTAGAATTGTATGCTCTTTAACATTTCAAAGAGTGGTTTCTAGATATCTCGCAAAACGTTGCAAGCTGAATCCTCACATCACCCATTACTGTTCAGTCTCTTTAACCTTGCTGAAAGGAGCAATGTTACAGAAAAACAGACATAGTTTCAATACAATCAAACATAATTAGAAATTTCACATTATACAATTTTGAGTTGCAGTCATAGTGGTTGATTTCTATGCGTACGAAAAGCAGTCAAGTAGGGCCTATACCAAATGCCAAGGCATTACAACTCTTGCACCTGTGAACAACTTGCTATACTAGACTACAGCAGCGTAACAACCTCTGGGTCTTGTCAATCAAACATACTATTCTCTATAAACTTTCATGCAAGAATAAGTATGTATATCACATGCATGCATCATGGGCCTGGTAGAAAAAATACAGGGTCAAGCTAAGCTGAGCTGCATATTAGGGAGCAACAGGATGAGCGTTTTCTCACAGACTAACAAAAATAAAAATATTACTAAAAATATAAATAATACTTAACTTGTTTTATTACAAGAGTCTTTCGAACCGCATTCATAAACCATTCCTTTAACAATATGAAAAGGGTATTGTAAATATTCATTAGCATTATCTCTGTGTGTAAAAATAATCACTAAAAGCAAGAATATGCAAGTTCTGCACAATATTCAGTAGAGTACGTTCATAAATGATGCTTAAATGAGAATTCTGTGCCCTCTGCCTGATATTACCGGTACATTGACACTGGGAACCCCATTCAGCAGAATGGGCCATTACCCTAATATCTTTTTTCTCCCATTATCAAGAAGTAGAAAAGTACATCAGACTTTGGCAAGGTGAGCAAAATATGAGCACCTGAAGTGCAAATCTAAGTCACGCCAAGGACATCTAAATTGAGCCGGAGTCTGGAGCAGCGCCAGAATTTACTTGTGCCCTTAACGACACTAGTCACCAGTTTTTGGTATCAACCCCTAAAAGAGATGAATGATTTGCATAGGCAATTTCGTCAGAATCATTTTGTCCTTGTGTGAAGTATGACTCAGCATTGACAATCAATTTTAAAGGAATAAAACTAAAAATGCTGAAAAAAAATGCTACCTTGAAGGTGTAGCATTTTATTTTTTTCCCTCTAAGAAACATATGGTTGGGGACCCATATACCCACATCTCTGATTTCTATCTGATCCATCCCTAGCAAACACATCAGCGCTCGTTCCTTTCTTTGCATTTAGGTCTTATATTGATACTCACAGGTTTATAGAATAATAGCTAAATTTTGTTTCAATGCTTCAAAGAGGCTCAATTATGAGAAGGAATTCCTGTCAATAATCTACTTGTACAGGACACTATACCTGCAGACATTGCTTCTTCAATGCAAGAGAAGTGTCCAATAAAATGAAGGGTGACTCTATCAAGCCTTGTTACAAATTTTAAGACTCCTCAGCGAAGAAAAAAATCCCGTCCACTAATGGAGGAAATTGTTTGAGGATGGGTGCACGTGGAGAACATGAATCACTCATCAGAGAGTATAATGCCCGAAAGAATAAGCCACCAATGAGTTCCTTATTAGCCACCATAATGGGCACCACATGGTCGCAAAGCTTAACCCCATCAAAGCCAGACAATGGTAAGCATATCATGCACACACAAAATAACCTGCAATTTTGATAGTCAGTGGTCTTGACAGGCCTGAAGAACAGGAGAAAGTGAGAAGGGGAGGGGGTATAATTGCACGAGCAGACTAACTTCGGGGACGGGCGTGAGGGGAAGGGGAACAGGCAGAAGAAAGGAAGAAAAAACAAAAGGCACGGAAGTAGATAGATGGTTCAGGTACCACGCTTATAAGTGCTCCCAGAAGACGTGATAATTTCTCGCCTTCTTGACCCTTTTTGGGTTGGAGAAGGGAGGTGTCAGATATTCCTTTCTCGAGTCTGTGGGTCTGAGAAGGTAAGACGATGAGAGCTCACTGTCATATTGCACCTCTTCCCTCACGACAATGAGATTACAAGATCTTGGGCCTCACTGTCTCGACTGATAGGACCCAAAAGGCGAGAAAACAAGATCTCATATCTTACTTTCTTGCCTTTTCGGACCCGTGATGTCAAAAAGACAAGACCTCACAACTCGCCTACTTGCCTTCTTGGACCCCAAGAAGTTGAGATGACAAGATCTCATATCTCGCCTTCTTGCATTCTCGGACCTAAAAATTCTAGAAGGTGAGGTATTATGTCTATTTCTCAGTGGCATAAGATTACAACCTTCTGCACAACAGTAGTGAGGGTGAGAGAGATAGAGAGGGGTAGTGAATGGGAGATATGAAACACTGGTTCACAGGGAGTAGTCATGTGATGATACAAGACTGTGTCTCCTCTCCTAAACCAGTTTCTGCTTTGTATTTTTCATACTTTTTCGTAAGTCAGTCATTGATTCTCCTCCCAAGGCTTTCAATTTCAGTAATGCTCTCTCAACTTACTTCCAGCTATGCTCATGAAATACAGAGATCGTTAATGCGATAACAATTTAAATGTATGTGCACATTCTCAAAAAGTTTCTTCCTTTTTCCTTTCTTCGATACGTGTAGGCCGAAATAAGAGCTATTGATGATAATGACACTACTTCTACTAATACCACTACAACCACTATCACACTACTTCTACTATTGTTAATGATGCTGACTACTAATGACTTCATCATTATCATCATAACCTTTGAAAGGCTTCCATGGCGGTAGAACAATGGGTGATAGGCTTAATGGAGCACCACACATTCTTTCTTGGGCACATACAATACATGTATGTGGCCCTGAAAAGGGCCTACCCACTCTCGACGTTTCAGCAAAGTATGTTCCTGCCGTTCTCTTGAAAGTGGCAAGAACATGCTTGCCGAAATGTTGAACGTGGGTAGGCCCTTTTCAGGGCCACATGCACTGTACATACCCAATAAAGAACATGTGGTGCACCATTAAGCCTTTCAGCATTTATTATCATCACCTTTGTTATCATCAACACCTTTGCCATCATCATCTTTGTCAGGGCCCGACAGTAACAATTTTCTCTGGTGGCCTCTTTTGGGCCATTGAAATCTTTGAATCTGAAATTTTGGTAGCCCCTAAAAATGAAAAGTAGCGACAAAAAATAAATGAAAACATAACAATCTACTTTAAATCTTAAGTGTTTGATCGGGCCACACAAAAAAATAGCGCTTTTGGAAACTTGGTGGCCCCATATCAATTCTCAGTGGCTCCGGGCCATCACTAATGTCGAGCCCTGCTTTTGTCATCGAAACTTTTGCCATCATCAACTTTGACATCATCATCACCTTTATCATCGTCATCTTCATTACATTCAGCAGCCACAGCAACAGTAGCAGCAAACTAATGACAGCACTGCACATATCATCCTTCACAACCATTCATATGACTGAAATAAAATGTGCAGGAGTATTAACCAGTTGAGGGCGAGTCCCGAGTATACTCTGGCAGGTGTCTATGGGAAATGCGTGTTGTAGCAAAATCAGTCCGTCCTCAATGGGTTAAAACAAATTGACTTGCAGGGAAAAGAAGTCCTGACAGATGAGACAAAAATAAATGAAAGAAAGAGACAATAAATCAAAACAAACCATGAATGCTTACTTTCTTTTCCTGCGGTCCTTCACCAAGTAAAGGATGAGGAGACAGAGGAGGATGATGAGGATGATGGTGCTGACAACGATGGCGATGACGTAGGAGGAGGGAAAGTTTTGCCGGCTCTCAAGGATTAGTCCTGGTCCCAGGCTCGCAATTTCTTCTGTAACACACCAAACAGGTTTGGATGAAGACAGTCACATGCCAACACTCTCTTCAATAACATACATGCCTTGTTCATGTTGCTGTTGTAGTGACAATTATCGCATCTTCCATTATATGATTGTGAATCACTTTGTAAAACAAGTCTGTTTGTGAAATATCACACATATTGGCTTAACTCTGTGATCTTCAGATAAATACAAAATGATTGTGCATTCAAGAAACTAAATTTCATTTTTCTTTTTGGCATTAAAAAAGAAGGCATGAAGGCATGAAAAAAAAAAATAGTATCAGCCTCAACACACCAATGTAACATGTTCAGGGAATGTGTACTTTTCATAAAAAATACATTTGTGAAGTTCTCCTATTACTTTCTTCACACGTTCATGCTTTGCTGATTTCGTAAATTGTGAAGAGGGACCAAGAATCTTTGAAGAAATCTGGGAACAGGCATGAGTAAACTACAAGAATTGTACAACTCTCGTGTCACAACAGCATACTGTCTTTAGCTTTTTCATAAATACTACCCTAGCACATCAGGGCTCCATTTCATAAAAATATGGTACCTGTATGATTCATGGTAACTGTGCAAAACAATGGTAAATACCATAGCAATACTATTCCACAGACAATCTGAGCCAAGAAATCACTGATGCAGAACATTAATTGATAAGTTACCATTAATTGTAAAGTGACCATAGTTTTTATACATAGGGGTCCTGGTGAAGAAGCATGAACAGAATGGGTGTGACAATCCCAGTCGCTATATTACCTGGACTCTGTTGGGTGCGAACCATTCCAGCGCCAGCGCTGGTGGTTGTCCCTTCTTTGCCTTCTGTAGAGGAAACATCAACGACATTGGCAGGTTCAGCAGTTGGTGAACTAGTTGTGACACTTGCGGTTGTGGTAGCCACAGGAGTTGTAGTGATCGGCTTTGTGGTTGCTGCTTCTGTTGTGGTAACAGTTGTTGTGATTTGAGTGGTGGTGGTTGGTAGCGTTGTAGTTGTAGGGACAGGCGTTGTGGTTTGGATGAGGCAGGCACCGGTACGAACATCACACGGGTGGTTGCCACAGTCACAGGGTTGGCACCCTTGCCCAAAGGTTCCTACAGGGCATGGGTCCGAGCAGGCTACACCTTGCCACCCAGCTGTGCAGGAGCACTCCCCTGTGATGGTATTACATGTGGCTTTATTCTCACAGGGAGGGCAATGGTCTGTGCAGTTCCTTGCCTGCTGCCATGGGATGCAGACACTACAGTCATGCTGGATGTATCCAATGGGGCAGATGCAAAACCCCAGGCTGGAGAGGCAGTCACCACCATTCCGGCAAGTTGGATTGCAATGATTTAAGCAAGCCTCGCTGTGCAGTGATGGGCGACACAGCTCACAATTGTATGTCACTTCGTACCCTGCTTGGCACAGGCATAGTCCGGTTAACACATCACAGTAACCATTATTGTGGCAATGCATGGAGCAGTGGTCCAAGCAACCTGTCGGGTGCACACGGGGATCGCACAGCCGGCAGTCATCGCCGACATACCCATCCTTGCACATGCAGCGCTGTTGCTCCACGTTGCACAGCCCACCGGCCCGGCAAATGGTCCGGCAAAAGCGCATGCAGCCATCACTCACCCTGGTGGGGTCGCACAAGCTGCAGTTCTTCGTAATGTCAAATCCATGCGGGCACTCGCAGTCCCCGGTGTGTGTGTTGCAGTACGAATTGACACACGTCAGGTCGCAGTGCTCTCCGCATCCTGTCGGGTGAAGCGATGGATAGCAGAGGGAGCAGTAGCTTCCCTGGTATCCATCTTCACAGGCACACCCGCCTTGCCACAGGTCGCACTTCCCATTGTTCTCACACGTCTGATGCGGACACTGCGTGCAGTTCGGCCAGACGTTGTGGTCGCACAGGTGACAGTATTTGCCCGAGTATCCATCCTTGCAGAGACACACTCCACTGTCTTGCTGGTAGGACGGGAGATTTTGGTAGAATGGACTGTCCGTACAGCTGGTCAGACATTGGTTGTTCCTGTCGTATGGACATGAGCGCTCACAGTTGGGACCCGTATAACCAGGCAGGCAACGACAGGCATTTGTACCGAGGGAGCACTCAGCGTTTGGGATGCAGTGACATTCAAATCCTAGAAGAAAACATTATGTACCGGTACCAGTTTATGCAAGTGGGCATTTCCAAGGTAAAAGGGTACATTTTAGGGATGTCAGGTTATTTTCTGTTTCTAATGTGCATTACCCCCCCCCCCCCAATACAATATGATCTTTGAGAACACTTTAATGAGAGATAACTTTGCACCCAAAATGCTTCAGGGATGTCACATTTTTGTCAGTCCATGTAACGTACATTCACCACTAAGTCTACAAATGGTATAAAACACAGTGTTCAATACATTTTGAGGGCTATCATTATCTTTTCTATTCAATATACAGCCATTCAATTGCAAAACAACAAATTTCCAATGATCATTTATTATTTGCCATTCATATGTTTGTACAAAGATGTCAGTCCAGCTTAATGTACATTCACCCCAAAATTTTAATTTTGGCATAAATTCCAACATTTCACTTGTTTGAAGCAATTTTGGGGCAAAGTTATCTCTCATTAAAGTGTTCTAAAAGATCATATTGTATTTTGGGATAATGCACATTGGAAACAGAAAATAAAGCAACATCCCTGAAATGTACCTTTTACCTTGGAAGTGCCCAGGTATATCCAATCATGCTCTGGAATGGCATTCAGATGTCGATGAATAAATTCCATAATATCAAAGTGGCAAATCAGATGGATTTTGAGAGACATTAGACAAAACAATACTGTAAAAGTGGATATGTCCGCAATATATTATTTTTGGGGGGGTTGGTTTTTTTTTTGCATTTTGCTGGATAAGATGTGTTTCACATGCTTTTAAATCTGCAGAATCACGACATGAACTACTGGAACAAATAGCAAGCAAAAATATTTGCATGCTTTTATTTTTGCGCTATTTTCTGGTTGTGCGAAATGCCCGAAAATGTCACCACCGCAAAAATTACCACTTTTACAGCAGGTCATATAATGTGAAATTGCAATTTCACAGATCTTAAAAAAACCCATTTATGTCACATCATCAGGACTCATTTTCTCTGGCTTCAGAAACATTTCTTTGAGGACACGTCCAAGGGTTTAACCAAACTTATTACCATTTGTTATATCATTCATTATATCTACTTTATGACTACATGGTATGCTTTCTTACAATCATTGTGCCATCCTATGTTCAACTTCTTTGTTTGTAATTTCAAAATAATAAATGATTGCATATTTAAAGCGCCTGAGAGCATCTTTAGCTGAAAGAATACATGCATGAGAAAATGTGACTAGTGAGAATTACTCACATGACATTACAAACCACAGCCAGTTTTACGTTCTAGCTGAATGTACAACAGCCAGTTTAGAGTTTCACTTGCTGAAAAACTTTTGTTAAATGTCTGATTTACTCAAATCTTTTGATTTTTTTTTCAAGTATGTTTCTAACACAAACATCTCTTTCAGGAAATAAATTGTTTAAACTAATCAGAAATACATGAAAAAGGAAAGGCTAGGTTTATAATTGACAAGCATACTTGTCATCAACGAAACTCACTCTCAAGCACTTGCTTGCCCAGTGTATTGAATAGCCTACTGCGGAAGGGGATTCCCCAGACCAAAAGAACAATAAAAACTAAAATAAAATATCAAAACAAATCACAACAAACATACAATTGTTCACACAAACAGACATACACTGCATGATACAGATGGGTTACCAAAACTTTACGCACATATACCAATGCGAGCAAAATATTTGCATTGGCATGTGTGTGGTTTCTCACCTTCGTCTGGCCATCTACACCTATGCCCTGCCCTGACGATACTGTGGCATTCCATTGCTGCTTGTGCTCTGCAGGAATATATTCACGAAATGAAAAATCAGCATAGTACCATGCCTAAAGACATATCTCATTTTCTCTAGTCTAACTGTGCTCACATGTGACAAAACTATGAATACTGTAAAGTTTCATGTCTAAAGGTGCATTTGTGTAAAGGTAACTCCTTACATGATCTGAAAGATGGGCAAAAAAAAAAAGCTGCACAATAGATAACTGTTTGATGATAATAAAAGGCTGACATTTGAACCGTTTCCCCGAGTTCTTACCCCCCCCCCCCCACACACACACACATTTAAACCCTTTTCCCTATTATCCTTTTGTGTATTTGCTGCATTTCTTTGCCTGTATCAATTATTATCATTTAGTATTCATCAATTCATGTGATCCCTATCTCTGTAATTCAACCTCCAAAAACACACCTCCAAGAACACATGACCACCATTGTTTGATAAAACCCTTAAGCAAATGCTGGGAAAGTTACTGCTTATCCTTTCATGATATGGTCAACACTGTCAGCAAAAGCTCCATAACAACCTCTCAGGTAGGTGCTTATTAAAGGGTATCATCACTCACACATAGGATGTGGTGCAGACGATGATGAAGGCCAGCAGAGTGCACTGCCAGGGGCTCCTCACCAACCCAGCCATGATTCCAGTCTCAGTGCCTCTCTTTCCTCCTTCCCTTTAGCCTGGCCGCGTCATCATTTCAACGGGGGTGTGCGTCTGCAAGCAGACAAAACAAAGATAAACACATGAATGCTCCACATTCCACATACAGGCTGCACTAAGTTATTCATGACTGTAGTTTTTAACGTTTCACAGGAGACTTCAAGTAATTCAAGAAAGTAAGTTTTCTGACAAAGATGGAGACAGTTGGAAACTTTTCTGATAAAGTAACTCAAATATCAATTATCTTTTGTCGTACATCATCCTAAACACCCTTACAGGTGTTCCCCCCCCCCCCCCCCCTTGGTTACTGCTCTCTACTTGTGTGTTGCTATCATATGACTAGTCTATGATATCCAAGAAAACAACAGAATGGATCCATTGCAAAGTAACATCAATGAACGTAGTTGTAATTTTCTACAAGATTTTAAGTTAGAGAATGAATCTGTAAAATATTTTCATAATGAGAATTTTAGAAATCCACAATATATTTGGGTTTTTGACTTGATATTCTTATTTTGGGATTAGATCTGTGCTATCTCAACTGAACAATGTGTTCACAATACAAGATCCAAAATGAACACATAGTATAGGCCTTTTTCAAGTCATAGTGTTCACATGGAAACCACTGAAAAATCTTTTCTCATAAAATAACTAGGCATATTGGCTTGCTATAACTTCAGCAACCTGGAATCTAAAGTAATAATGTAAAGATCAAACAGACTCATGTGAATCAAACTATCTTATTTCCTGTGCATAGAATTTGGGGGAGGGGGGTTTGACAACATAGAAATAATGTTGTAGGAATTTCTCACCACTACCTAATATTTGATGACATGCAATTTGAGTCAACACTTTCCCTATGCTCCCCTCATAACACTTGTCAACTTTCAATAAAATTTGATGGAAACTTTAAAGGGATAGTACAGTATTGGTGGAGATGAGAATTGGGCTTTTAACTTTTTGCGAGATACCAAGAAAACACTTATGATATAGTACAGAGCATACCATTTAAAGAGGAATTCAAAGTTTATTTGATGAAAATCAGGTTTGAAATGACTGAAACATCCAAAAACAAAGTAAAACAAAGCGATCATAATAAAGTGTGGGTCCCACACTTTATTAGAATCACTTTTTTTTGGATATCTCAGCCATTTCAAAACCAATTTTCATCAAATAAACGTTGAATTCCTCATAGAATTACATGCTCTTTCATATTTCATAAGAGGTTTCTCATTATCTCACCAAAAATGTTACAAATCTGAAATTAGGTCAGGACCAAAACTGTACAATCCCTTTAATGATGGTAAACAAGAGACCCACAGGTCTAGCGCTCACCTGAGTATCGCAAGTTCACCTTTCACGCAGTCACTAATCTAAATTATTCACAGCTCTACTAAAATTTGACCAGGCATGAAAATGTACAATAAGGGCCCAAAATTCTGAAGATTCCTTAATTTGGGGGGATTGGGGCCCCCTAGGGCCCTCTGGGCGGGGCATGGTGCCCATTTTGATAAATTGAGATCCTGACCCCCTAGGGAGTTTGACGAAAATCCATCATAAGGTTTTCAGGAAGAAGATGAAAATGTACAATTCAGGCCCCCATTTGGACCTTCCCAACCCCCCCAACCCCCCCCCCCCCCCCCCCCCCGCCCCTAAGAGGGGCACCTCTGGATCTGCTATGAACAAACTTGAAACTACAGTCATTAATATACTCACTCATAGTATTATCTTAGCTCTATAACTTCTGATTCTAGAGACAATTTTTAAAGATTCCTTCATTTCAGGGGGTTTGGGCCCCCCTGGGGGCCCCCTGGGTGGGGCATGGTGCCCATTTTAACAAATTGAGATCCTAACCCCCTAGGGATGCTACCTGCCAAGTTTGGTGAAAATGGGTATGGGGGTTCTCAAGAAGAAGATGAAAATGTACAATTTAGGCCCCATTAGGACCCCTCCCCACCCCCCTCCCCAGGGTCCCGACGGGGGCACCCCTGATTCTGCCATGAACAAACTTGAAACTACAGTCATCAATGTACTAACTCATAGTATTAACTTAGCTTTATCACTTCTGGTTCTAGAGAAGAAGATTTTTACAGATTCCTTAATTTTGGGGGGTTTGGGCCCCCCTGGGGCCCCCTGGGTGGGGCATGGTACCCATTTTAACAAATTGAGTTCCTAACCCCCTAGGGATGCTACCTGCCAAGTTTGATGAAAATTGGTTTTGGGGTTTTCAAGAAGAAGATGAAAATGTAAAAAGTTTACGCACGCCGGACGCCGGACGGAGGGCGATCGCAATAGCTCACTTGAGCCTTTGGCTCAGGTGAGCTGAAAATTAGGGGGGGGGGGGGGGACAAAACCTTTATGACAGCCCAGTGCAGACCAGTAAGTAAACTACCCCCTCATTACTACTGGTATCACTGTCAAATACAATGTCAATGGTATTTTGCAGCATTGGTCCTGAGAGGGTTAAAATACAAGTCATACAGGCCTTTTCCAGCCTGAAGGACTTGCAATGAATCAAAAGAAAAGACTTCAACTCTCTCTGGTGCTTTTAGTGAGAAATTTCCCTCCTTGAGGTCATTTTCTCGAAATTTTCTACTCTCCACGCTTGAGCAAAATTTCTCCTGCTCTAGCTGTGTTTCTTGCCTAGGATGAATTTTCTTCCCCTTAAAATATAGCTTTCTACCACCAATTCTAGATTTGTCATGTATGTTCATAAATCATAACAGTGAAAAGTCCATACTGATCAATTAGCTACATGTAAGTTACATCAAACTATTGCTGGATAGCTAACCTTGCATTTGCATGCATGTCCCTTAGAGGTACAATCTTGTTGATGATTTTAGTATGCAGAGTTCATCTGAACATCACTCATTCTGATCTCTGGATCAGTAGGGCATGGGCTGATACATGACTATCTTTGCATTTTCATTGGTTTTCATTGGTTTTCATTGGCTTTCAGTCATTGGAAACTATACTACAATCAATTACAAAATGGCAATTCTTCAGCAAATGATAAGACCTAAGACAGTTGGGGCATAAAAAGCGATCACTATGACAAAATGACATCATTCAAAATGCTGTCACTGGAAGGAAAAATATACAACTTTGCTGAAGGTTTGATGAGGGAGATGGAAGAGAGAAAGGGAGACCTTAAAACCAGCAAACTCAAAGAAGCAGACACACAAGAAGAGGTATTTTACTCATATTACAGTCTATTTCCACATCAAATAATGTGACATGAAAATATTGTGCAAATCATCACAGTAATCAGGCACAATGCCTTGTGTACACGCTCAACACAACTTGCTAGTAAGTACTGTGCTGGAGCATATCTCACTTATCATGCTTATCCAGTAATATAACTTATCAGGATGGCTGTCAAGCAGTCCCAACATGGCCCAATAATTGAGGTTGGACTGTAATGCTTGTCCACGCGCTCAAAAACATGATGGCATTCGAAAGATCACATCTTGCACTACAAAACCTATACACATTGTTGTTTTAAACAATGTTTCGCAATTGAAACTATGTTTGGTCTTCAACAGTAGTGTACTTCACCTTGAAACTCTATTCACTCTTCCTTAGGGTTGCTCCTGTCATCAGAAGAAGTAAGAACAAGCCTTCCATATTGATCCCGAGCATTAACAAGAATATTCATGCATCCCCAAAACCTGTGCCAACACGCTTCACCTGACTCTGTGCAATTATGGCAGCAATCTTGTCCTGTACTTGCACAGGTTCTTGCAATGCATGGTGCTGAAATACAACAATGGTCTCAAACACGACCAAAAGTCAATATTTATTCAGCAGGGTTTTCTTGTAAATCGCATACTGAGTCATTCCCCTTCCTTCATCCAATCAGCACAAAATACCACATCCTAATGACGGAAATCTTGTCTTATTACACAAGTCTTTCCTGTTTTCAATGTCTATCAGAGACATTAATAGCTGGCTAACAAAATATCGGTCCTATAGACTTATTTCTTGTTTCAGGACAAAGAAAAGACACTTGTCACTCTGGCAATCGAAAGCAACACGAGTGCCCTTAAAAAGCCATTTTATAAGCATTTTCAAAAGAACAACTCCACATTTTGTGCATTCTTTTCCATCTGAGATTTTCTTCAGAGACACAAATCTTATATGTACATGATTTTTTTCTTCTTTTTTGTTGCAATTAAATAATCTGTTCATATCTTTCATATCAAATTACAAGCGCTTTCATAATCTAGAAATTATGGAATTAAGAGTTTAAGGGGGATGTGGTTGTAGTTGCTAAATTATCAACTAAAATCATGTTTTTTGAGACAATGTCATGAACAAGGCAAATTGGAGGGTTGTGAGCCTGTAACATCATTGCTTCATCTATCATACAAATTATGTTATTTGGCCAATATCATCATCAAGAACAAATTAACATGAAACTTGAAAACTCAAAAACTTTCTCCTTTGAGCCAAATTCTGACTTACTATTTTAAATTCTTGATTTTCCTCTATTTACTGAAGCAAACTTGCACAGGTATGCAATTAAGACAAAAATTGTTGATGGCCACCATGGAAAACCTTCAGGAGAATAGAGGCGAGGGTACTCCTGAGCAAAGGAAGGAGAAAAAATATCACAACCTGCTCCAGACCAAAGGGCATCGCTGAGGGAAACAATTCACGTCTTGCTGGGTTGCACTTTGTCCTTTTCCCATCATGCTCTCTCTATGCAATTCTCCTGAGCTATCAATAATGGGGCAGAAAGAATGTTTAGATGGGCCATGCTGCAAGCAGGTTCGGCTCAAAAACAACCAGATCCTTGGGACACCAATCTCACCCTATTACTGGTCATCATCGTCACATTAAGGAGGTCTGAGTAGATTCTTGAAGCAGAGCACACATTTTACAGGGAGTGTGTAGGCCCTGACACATTATTCACTGCTGATATGCAATGGTAAACTTTTAAAACACTACACATGTGGGATAAGATGCCTGGTAATTAGTATTCAATGTCAACACTGTCATTTCTATGGAAATGAAAACACTTCTTAGACAGAGGTTAACTTCAAAAAGGTAGCCTATATTCTTCAGCTTGTCATAGAACAGCTCAATGAGGGACTGCAGTCTGAACACATTCGGGTCATACATTTTTAACATCAATGTCCAACAAATATTCAATTTAAAAATTACAAATCTCAGTGACTGTACTCACACATTTCCAATCCTTAATCACTTCTGTGCTCTGTTAAGTATAAATTTTGAGGCTCAGTTTTGAGGCTAATAACTTTTACTATCCACCAGAACTCATGCTAACGATTCCTGAGAAACAGTCCAATCACATAGAATCTCGTGAAACATTACAACACTGCCTTTGCTCTGACCTGTCATCCCAATTCAAGACAGAATGACAGCACATATCAAAATGACATTCCATCACGACTCGCTATGTAAATCTGATTGTACAATGTCACCAGAGACGGTGTGTTACCGAGCCATCATGCACGCATACCTTCACCGAGACAAGATTCACAGATAGAGAACTTTCACGCTCCAGGTAATATCACTCCTGCAAAAACCAGGCAACCTTTTTATGTACGTCATGTCATGTATGAGAGAGGATGTGTCCAAGTCTAAACAAGGTCGCAACTCAACATTTGATCTAGGCCTCCAGACCTCCAATGATACAATGAAAGCCTCCTCTCATTCAACACAAATTAGAAACAAAAACAAACAATCTACTTATAGTGCATATCAAATTCAAAGACACCTGAAGGTATATTTCAACAATAATGGTATTACATCCTTCCTGCTCTGGCACTATACTTAGCTGGCTATCACCACCGTCGACAATGGGAAGATATCTGTTCCGTTTCATTGGGTAACATGTTTGTTTTCCTTTGTCTACAGAACGAGGAACTGGGAGAAGGGCTCCAGTCATTATTATACCCTGTGGTTGAACTCTTCCCACACAAAAAGACACACTTTCTCGCAGACTTTCGATATTAGCAATGGAAGAATTAAAGCAATGTCCATCTCCTAAACTATTCCACTGTTCTGTGACTCCATGTCAAATATATGACAAAGGAATTGGGACATCATGTAATGTAGACAGGGGAGTGTTACCTTTAATACACACTCATAAAACTAATTTTGCACACCACTACACATACATGACCATTTACAAATTCAGGATGCATACTTTTCATTCTTGTGGAGGAAGTTTCTTTATGAATAAGAATCAAATGACCTGCATGCACATAAAAAAAACAAAATAAATAAAAACATAAATTTACATTTAATTAATTCCTATTCTGATGTTGAACAGTGTTTCTTGTGACCAACTGCACTGAATATATAAGTCAGAATCATCCAACAATGATATAGATGATCATTCCCCTCAGAATCCAAACCTGAGGATACTCCGGACTATCTCAAAGAGTTGACAAGACTCTGGTGGCTTACTTGCCAACCGGGTTGTCCAGAGCAGGCTACCTAATAAATCTGAAATGCTACTAGAAAAAAAAAAGATATGGAATACAGATCCACTCATGAAGTAATCAATGCATTAGAACAAGCTGCAAATGCTTTATATGCAAATAGACATATATTTGTACCCTTTGTTTCTCAAACTGTCACTATTTGTCTAACTCATTCACGTCAACTTTACAACATTTGTGAGGACTTACATGAGTTAGTGAAAAAGTAACAACAAATTACACTAGGATAGAAAAAATAGTAATATTACTAACACTGCAATGCCCCCAACACTATAACATTCTTTCTGATACACATGACATATTTCACACATGGCAGAATTTCTCTTCCTTTTTTTTTTTCTTCCTCTCTTGAAAGCAGTGAAGTGGGTAGGTGTTTTTCGAAATACCTGGTAGTTCCTATTTTTATGTTGCTTGACCTTCTTGAAACTAAACCTCCATTTTGTTCCCTTGTTTCTAACTTTGTGTCATTTCTGCCTGTAATAAAACTATTGAAATCAAGACACAAGAATAGGATTCAGCGCTTTGCTACACAATTCTACGCGCATCAATCCCTCACTCCAAGGGATATAAGCTGTAGTGGAGGTAGGTGTTTTTCGAAATACCTGGTAGTTCCTATTTTTATGTTGCTTGACCTTCTTGAAACTAAACCTCCATCTTGTTCCCTTGTTTCTAACTTTGTGTCATTTCTGCTTGTAATATAACTATTGAAATCAAGACACAAGAATAGGATTCAGCGCTTTGCTACACAATTCTACGCGCATCAATCCCTCACTCCAAGGGATATAAGCTGTAGTGGAGGTTGGCAGAGAGTATAAACACTATCTGTTGTGGTTTGCTCCCTGTTGAATTGTATTCTTACTCTTCAATGAGCCAAAACACCTCATTAAATATTCAGGGCTGAACCAGGTCACTGAACGTCCTGCTCTAGGGACACTGACCACCAACTTTCAATATCTTGGGAACAGAGACAGATGCCATACAGCTAGCCCTCAAATCGGCCAGACCCATAGGGAGGGAGCACAGGTCAAGCTTCATTGCTTTGAAGCTACTCAGAGAGGTATCACAATCAGGTCTTTAGTCTTTCCACCACTAACAAACACAGATACCAATAGGGCCTAAATGTGCTCAGACTGCTTCAAAGGTTTGTTATGTATCTCCTACAGAAAAACGCTCATTTGTAAAGAGCTCATGTAATGTCACAGTATGTCTGACACAACATTCAGCGCAAGGTCACAACAGCATTCACAAGAAAAAAGTAACAGTTCCACATAGAAGTTGCAATGGATAAAAATCCTTCTTCAGTGGCATTCCTGTTGGTGGATCAGCCATGAAATAAAGGAAGAAAACACTTTGCTAAAGATCTTTTCATATAAGCAAAATAGAACTAAAGAACCTGTGACACAATGTCTTTCACATGGGACACAGACGTAGTTCCCACTCTGATCTAAAAATTACATTCAGGCTTAATGCACCACTTACTTTGTATAAGGTTGATACATACCTGACTTGACTAATAACAATAGTGTAAACAAACAGTAGCATTCCTTTCAACAAAAAACTTTTCCCCATGAAAAAAAAAAAAAAAAAAATGCACAACATGCTTCCTCCATTTGATGTTTAAAGGACAAGTTTACCTTCAAAAACATAAGGATTGAGAGAATGTAGCAATATTAGTAGAACACATCAGTGAAAGTTTGAGGAAAATTGGACAATCGATGCAAAAGTTATGAATTTTTAACATTTTTGTGTTGGAATCGCTGGATTAGGAGACTACTAAGGCTCGTGATGTCATATGAGTACAATAGTATAAAGAAAATGTAAAGAAAATTCAACATATTTTCACTTTTTTTCGCATAATAAAAGAGCACTTGACTTGCCTCTTTCTAAAGGCAATAGGAACAATATTATCCATAACATATGTCAGTAACGAGTCAAGGGAATGTGCACTTTTTTCAAAAGATGAAATTTTGTGAAATTCTCTTTAGATTTTCCTTATATTGTTGTACGCATGTGACATCATACACTGTAGTAGTCTTCTCATCCAGCAGTGACTGCACAAAAACTTCAAAAATTCATAACTTTTGAATGGATTGTCCAATTTTCCTCAAACTTTCAATGATGTGTTCTATAACTAATGGTGCAACATTCTCTTAATCCTTATGTTAATGAAGGTGAACTTGTCCTTTAAGTAAAACCGTAGCTTTACCACAAGAATGCATGCTGTTACCATGTGGGCTCAATGAAAATGCTGTGGTTCTTTGAACAAACTTGCAACTGCAGTCATGCAGTCATTAGAGTGTGAATCCAGCATCATATCACAGTTCCCTGTTGATCACTGCAAGCAGTGGAAATCCATCCCCCATTTTATTCTTCCTACCCTTAGGAACAGCTCCCCGACTGGAATGCTACACCTGATCAATGACTTTATTTACTTTGTAATACCAGAAATCAGCATGTTGAACCCAGACTGCGAGTCGTAGGTGACATGTATTGTTGTCTGCACCACAAGAGCACTTTGCAATAGTTTTTCCACTCTATACCTGCAGTAGTTAGATGGAACATTGTTCAATGACCTCCCCTCTCTTTTTTTTTGTCCCCCCACCCCCCCCCCCCTCTCTCTCTCTCTATCTATCTCTTTTTCTCCCCCCCCCCCCCTTTCCTACTGGATCCTTTGTTTGGCATATTAAAGGCTAAGGGTGTGTACAGTTCTGGTCGAGGTGAGGATTTAGCTTTTAACGTTTTGCGAGATATTCAGAAACCACTCTATGAGATGTCAAAGAGCATGCACTTCTTAGGGGTATCAAAAGTTTATTTGATGAAAATCAGTTTTGAAATGGCTAAGATATCCAAAAACAAGGTGAAACATAAGAGATCCTAATAAGTAAAAGGCGTGGCCTGTAGTCTTTTATTATCACTTTTTTTTTGGGGGGGATATCTCAGCCATTTGAAACCCAATTTTCATCAAATAAACGTTGAATCCTTCTTAAAATTACATGCTCTTTCAATACTTCATAAGAGGTTTCTCATTATCTCACTTACACTGTAGGAATATAAAAAACGAATCCCCATCTCAACCAGTACTGTACAGCCACATACAGCGCTATGCTATCCATTGAAAGCACTCAATCAGTACCTGCATGGAGAAGGGCAACCACAACAAATTCTTGCACCCCTTCCCAATACCCTTGCTCCTTTCCAATGGGAAGATAATAGGGTTTAGGAGGAAGTACTGAAAGGTGAGGGAGAAGTCTAGGGAATGTTGGGGAAGGGGATGAAAGAGCAAAGAAATCCACATTTCCAGTATTGTGACAGGCCAGAGGGTTACCTTTCTATATAAGTTCAACATCACTTTCTGCTGGTTTCAATGTGCAATTTTTAACCTGGATGTGGAGTGGGGCGAAGGTGAGGACAGAGTCAATCACCCCATTCAGTGGCTTGTAACAGCTAATTGGTGGATACACCTGCAGACATAATTATTGCCTACCCCAATGTTGATGAAAGCAAAGGAAGGAAAGGGGGGGGGGGGGTAGTCAGGTAGACTGTTATCAAGAAGCAGATATTTGCATTAGAAAAGAAAAATGAAACTTCTTATTGAAATATTATTGTGATATATAAATGCTTGATCTTTCTGTTCACATAACAATGAAAGATCATGAACATTGTGTCCTAACCTACAATAATTTTTCGGAAGTTCTGGCCTGAGTGTGTGCATTGCTCACGTTCCGTAGCATGTCTAATATCATTTCTATTATTTTACTAATACACACATATGAACTGTAGACAATGATAAGAAATGCAGGTATTTACATTGACAAACTGTTGACAGAATCGGATTGTATTGTAGAGAGCTCTTCATGCATTGTGTACGTATAGGCCTACAGTAAAGTAATGTAACAACCGACAGGGAGCATGAAGGATCAACACCTGCAGATTGTACATTGCGTAGCACTTTTGCATGCATTTTCACGCGAACCGGAAAGGCGACAGAGATGACGTCATTTAAAGGCGTATATGTGATCTGCGCTTATGCTTCCCCTGTAAAACATGACAAGTCAGAAACACCGATCGTAAACGCACATACTTGTGTGTTTTGAAACAATATTTTGAAACGGCATTTATATCAAAGTGAGAAAGGACGCAACCGTGTTTTGAACTAAACACGTATCAAACCGCTGATTTTGACCCAAAAAGGGAAGTATAAACACAGCCTAAGTCTGAACACACCTAGAAAGTCTAAAAAAGTAAATGAAAAAAAAAAGGGAAAAAAAGACCATATTTTCCTTTCAGACATCCCTCTGCTCCTTGTCTAATAGGATTATCCCAACAGCTTTATTCCTTTCAGGGTTAATTCCTTGCATCACTGCCCAGGAGAACGCTGAAATAAGGTTAGCCCACCGCACAGGGCCAGTGAAGTAATGCAATTTCTTAGGTTAATCACATAAGAGGTTTCTAGGTAATGCATTATATCTCATAAAGCGTAGGGAGAGCTGCCTTATAGTATTACAGCACTTCATCTCTGCTCAGATGGCATCAAGTAAAGTGTGACACATACACCAAGAGAGAGCACTGAGACAAGCATATGATATTAAATGGGTTAGTCAAATACCGGTTAGTGATTGGCTAAACAGAGTCACGTGATGGAGGCACATTGGTTGTATTCGCCCATGGGCAGAACATTTTTGTAATGTTCCCCCATGGGAAAACATTTTCACATAACAAACGACAAATGATACCAAACGATTGAACGATCATATTTTTCATGCAATCGATAGGATAAATTTGCCTATTCCATACAATGTGTAAAAGCAGATTTGACTAACCCATATTAATATAATACTCGGTAGATGATGACTTTTGTTGTCAGGAACATGTACCAAACGTTCCACCCTCGGGGTTTGAAATGCTATTTCGGGAGGCTATAAGTCCCGAGACAAAGTCGAGGGACTTATAACCTCCTTCAATTGCATTTCAAACCCTTCGGGTGGAACATTTGGTATGTTCCCTCCCCCGCCAGTCAACATCTGGAATGTGATACCTTTCTATTGTAAGAAAAAGAATGGCAGATAAATACCATAGGCAATATAGGGAGACTTAGGAATCATACACACACATCATAACCAATAATGTCATGATAAAATAAAACAATGCAAACTTAAATCTTCAATTATCTTCAATACTGCATCTATCCATGTTTACATTAAAAAAACAACAATACTTTAATGCTATCTTTGATTTCATCACTATTACCAGTAATTTCACATCTTTCAAAGAGATGCAAGTCTATATATGCCTACATATCTGAGTATTCATGTTGACATCACCTCTTATAGTCAACTGTAAAGCAAGACTGTTTCAAATTTGAAGTGAAAATCTATTCCATTCTCAAGTTGACCTTGACTGTATAAACTAAAGTCAAACAAAACAGTGTTAGACAGGTATGAGGTTTTATTATGTGTCATCTTTTCCCAGTTCAGTCATATGGAAATTAGATGAGATAAGTCTCTAATCCAAGTAAACACAAATCTTGGCTAACTTTCATTTTTGACATGAAGTCAAGAGGACATCATATTCTTTACATCAAACTGGAAGATGACTTATTAATCCATTGAGGACGGATTGATTTTACTACACATGCATTTCCCTTGCCCGAGTATACTCAGGACTCGTCATCAATGGGATACTAGTAGTTGCTGAAACAGTGACCACAAAATATCAGTTTGACCAATAGGAGAGTTTTGAGGCAATGTGATTATAAGCTAATATCATTGACCCATGATATGGACAATGAATGATTGAAATAAAATGAAATGAAATGAAACTGCTTTTGCAAAAACGTATAAAACTTTTAAACTTCTTTGCAACTTTCAAATACTTGTCCAATTTCAATGAAATCATTTGATACCTGCTGGACCTAACTCTTTCCTGATTTTTTTTTTTAGCATACAGTGGAGATTCCTTTTCTAAGTACATAAGTAATTCAAAAAGAGTAATATATATATATATATATATATATATATATATATATATATATATATATATATATATATATATATATATATTAAAGACTCTGACAGAAAGAAATTTAAAGATGTACATGTAACTGTCATGGACTGTATCTTTCCTTCAAAGGAAAGGACTTCCATAACTTTTTGTTCCATCATGCAAAATGGGTGTACCTCAGATATTTTATCTTCAAGTGGCAGGAACCCATATTCACAATATTTACATTGCCAGTAAACTCTGTCTGCTGGTAACCTTCCACATGTATGATAATTCTCTCCCAATGCTGAAATCCCTTTCCACCCCACATATCTTCTCACATATTCTCCGCCCAGCAATTGTTTTTGGCCTGGAGGGATTCATATCTCATGCCTGTGAACCTGGTTGGGGGTGGGGGGGGGGGGGGTGTGGGGGGAGGGAGGGGAGGTCTGACCCCTAGGCCATAGCTTTATTGTCCCAACAAATACTCTTTTGACCTCTTTATCGGAACAGAGTGGTGTAGGGTACAAACGTTCCAGTGCGTGGAGCGATGTAGGAGCACGTCAGCCCAGCGGTACTGCCTCTCAACCCGCCATGCTCCCTTCGAGGAGACATACTGTCCTAATAACCATCCACGGCAGGCAGGTTGTTGACCACATTTGTGGATTCCAAACTTCACTACGACCCATTTAATAAATGCACGTACCCCAATCATTCGCATCGTTGTGCAGACAATTGAATTTTAAAAAATCATGTTCATAAACACTGAAAATATTCAACACTTTTCCAAACAAGGGCATGTTAAAAGGAAAAAGAAAAAACTTGGAAAAGATGGATACCATAATCATTATGGTAACTGCACATGCCCCTCCAATGATGTGATGCTTTGGCGTTTGGGATTGTGGCATAGAAGACATATGGTTCGACATTAGCATTGGCCTGGTGGCCTGGGGCCACCGAAATAACAAAAAGGGTATTTTTTGGTTGGCCCAATAGGGCAGCTAAATTGAAAATAATTTTGTATAGGACCTATTACTTTTTATTTCTGGCTACTACGTTACTTTTTCAGGCCACCAAAATTTCAAATTCAAAGATTTCAGTAAAAAAAAAAAAAATAGTAAGAAAAAGATTTTAGTAAGAAAATAGTAGTGTTCAGCCCTAGTATATGAATATAATCAGATATACGGTACTATATATCATATATGTATCTCCAAGATCCAAAAATATCACTAAAAACTAGAATATCACTGAAGGTGATTAATACCCCCGACCCTAGTGTTGCTTTATAGTATGTGATGTCATGACGTTAATGACGTTAATACCAAGTTTGTGCATTTGTCGAACTGGAAACAGAATAATTTTAGTTTAATACTGTACAATTACAGAGTTGACACTGAGTATAAAACTTACAGCAAATGGAAACATGCTTTCCCCCAGCATCACTACACTTAAAGACCATCATACACACCAAATTTGACCTTCACAGCTTGAATGGTTTATTTTGATACAAAAATGGTTACCATAGCAACACATTTTCCTTAAACTAACACATTGGTGTCTTGCAAAACTACACTTCTAGATCATGATACATACTAAATTTGACTTTAATTGCTTGAATGATGGAAAAGTTATTCGATCTGCAAGGTTTTGGTAAAATTGTGGTTACTATGGCAACGGTTTGTGTGACAAACACAAAAATTATGTGTTCCACATCTATACCTCAGGGCCATAATGCCTACCAAATTTGGTTTCAATTGCTTGAAAACTGTGGAAGAAGTTCACTCCACAGGATTTACAAAAAAAAAAAGCGGTTACCATGGCAACGCATTGTCCGATACAAATACAAAGGATATTTTGCAAAACTACACTTAAAGAGCATCATACACACCAAATTTCACCTTCATAGATTAAATGGTTCAATTTGATACAAAAATGAGTGGTTACCGTGGCAACACATTTTTCTTATATTAACACATTGGTGTCTTGCATAACTACCGGTACACCTCCCGATCATCATATTACATATAAATTTGACCTTAATTGCTTGAATGATGTGGAAGTTATGCAATCCACAAGGTTTTGGTAAAATTATGGTTACCATGGCAACGCTTTGTCCGACAAACACAAAAATTATGTGTCCACAGCTATGCCTCAAGGCCATAATGCCTACCAAATTTGATTTCAATTGCTTCAAAACTGTGGAAGTTGTTCACTCCACAAGATTTCGAAGAAAACATGCGGTTACCATGGCAACGCTTTGTCAAGTACAAACACAAGGAGTGTCTTGCATAACTACACCTATAGATCATCATAGATACCAATTTTGAAATTGATTGCTTAAATACTATGGAAGTTATTCAATCCACAAGGTTTTGGTAAAATTATGGTTACCATGGCAACGCATTGTCCGACAAACACAAAAAAACACATCTTGCACATCTGTACCTCAATATCATCATTCACTCATTTAAATTGCTTCAAAACTGTAGGAGGAGTTCGCGACGCAAGATTGTGCAACAGACCGACCAACCGACCGCCCGCCCGACCAACATCGTGGTGATTCCTATATACCCCCTTCACACTATGTGTGGCGTGGGTATAATTAAGAGAATCACATGTAACACTTACAACAGTTCAAGCAGGACTCGCCTGTGCAATATCTGTCTCTGTTAACCTCCCAAGACCATGTCACCAAACATAAACACAAGCAACAAGGAAGGAAATGTTTGAAACTTCTCTAAACTTCTCTAAACTTCATTCACCTGCCAACAAGAATGAGAAAATATCTGATATCATTTCCTCTCAAACCAGACTCATGGGAACTGTGAGACAGAAAAAAGTATACAGCACGTTAGTGTATGACAGAAATGCCAACAACCAATATTTAGTTTCCATGTGGAGCAATTTTTTTTAAATCCAAACTGTCATATTTCTCTCAAGTCCCCAAATCCACCATACTCCCTGCCCCCTCCCCCCCCCCCCCCCCCACAAGAAACAAATGAAGCATCTAAAAGATCAGAAAATCTCAGACCCATCACATGCCCTGCAGCTATTTCTAGACTTGGTCACTCTCACAACCGAAAGTTGGACAGGACATGCTCATTGGTGATCTAATTGCTATCATGTGACACTTGTCATCCTCCGTGTACGTCAACAATGACAGATTGGCAGATATCAACACCTCATCTCCTGGGAGAACCAGCACATATTGTGTAGTCTCAAGTGTACTCTTCGTCCTTGCTTTGAATAGTAAATGCTGTGATTCTTTGAATTGATACAGAATTTTAACCCGTTCATTACTGAATTCTGACATCCTCACAGACTTAATACACAGGCTATCCAGGTTCCCGTATGGAACGGGTCAAACAGATAAATTTGTCTCGCACTCTGGTTATTTGAAAAGAATGCACTTCCAGTGTAACAATAATTGGCTCTTAAAGTTGATGGTCCTCTTTAAAGCTATTCATATCATCAATTACAATCATCTCATATTTCAGAGAGTAGTATTTTGGCTTATCAGATTCTGAAAATGAAATAGGGGTTCATTTTTCCAATGATTCATTAAAGGACAAGTTCACCTTCATAAACATAAGGATTGAGAGAATGCAGCAATATTAGTAGAACACATCAGTGAAAGTTTGAGGAAAATTGGACAATCGATGCAAAAGTTATGAATTTTTAACATTTTTGTTTTGGAACCACTGGATGATGAGACTACTAAGGCTTGTGATGTCATATGAGTACAACAGTATAAAGAAAATGTACAGAAAATTCAACATATTTTCACTTTTTTCGCATAATAAAAGAGCACTTGACTTGCCTCTTTCTAAAGGCAATGGGAATAATATTACCCATAACATATGTCAGTAACGAGTCAAGGGAATGTGTACTTTTTTCAAAAGATGAAATTTTGTGAAATTCTCCTTATATTTTCCTATATTGTTGTACGCATGTGACATCATACACTGCAGTAGTCTTCTCATCCAGTGGTGACTGCACAAAAACTGCAAAAATTCATAACTTTTGAACGGATTGTACGATTTTCCTCAAACTTTCAATGATGTGTTCCACTAATATTGCTACATTCTCTCAATCCTTATGTTAATGAAGGTGAACTTGTCCTTTAATCTAAAAATGAACTAAGTTTCGCTATTACTACGATTTGCTCATCCAAGATGACATAAGGTTCGTTTTTTTCCGAAGGTTCATTAATCAAAATATGTAAAGATGGTGCAAACACTATAACCAACCTTCAGAATTACGAATTTCATTTTCAGACTAACAAACTTTTGGAATGACAAACCACATACATTCTTTTTTCATTTTCAAAGAAATAAGCCTTCACAATAATGAACCTGATTTTATTTTCAGGATTAACGAACCTTAATTTTTTTGTAATTTAATTCTCTGATTAAGAGGCCTTCAGAATAACAAGCTGGAACTGTGTAGACATCTTTCTGGTTCTCACCTATGATTTGTATTATCTCATTCTCTCTTTTCAAAATTCTTAAATATGAATTCAAAGTATTGCACTATGCAATGAAAGCACACTGTAAATCAGATAATTTCTCAAATCTTGAGGAATTAACCTCAGACCTTTAGATCCTGATGTTCAGGATATGCTGTGGGTGTCCTTCACATCCACAGGAGAAAGACTGATAAACGACTGATACTGCCTTAAAAAAAAAAAAAAAGAAACAGATATGAAATTAAAAAAGAAAGACACAAAAATGCATTACTCCCACTGATTCGTTACAGCCATAAAATGCATGCTGTGGCCTACTGTCAGTTTACTTGCTATTTACAATTTTTATCACAATAAGACATCTGCACTGAAGTGTCACATACAAGGAAAACAGCATCTATCAATGAAGTTACAAGTATACCCGTTTGACTGTTTGTTCAGGATTTTAAATCTCATCAATAAGACTATACAGTTTGCAGTCTATGAATGATACAGGAAAAGAAAGCACCAACTAATTAGAGAAGGTTTTCCCACCTTGAACTGATTATCTAGGATCTCAGAGGATGACTTCCCGGAAATTCTTTGGGTTTCCTTTAAAAACAAACCCAAAATATCTCTGGCACTGAGTCACCCGATTTTTCCAAGTCCATCAGGTCAAGCACATCAGCTTCCCACCGGGAAGGCAAAATGTTCGCTTTCTTGACAGCATTGTGTTTCAAGCTGTCATGGCAATTTGAAGGCCATGACTATCAGCTGACATGGCAGTCTCTACTAAATTTTTTTTATTTATTTTCCCCATTTCCTTACAAAGTTCCTCTCTCTCTCTCCCTTTTTCTTCTCACATTCTTCCTCTCTATTTTTTTCATTCTCTCTGCAACAACTTTCATTTTTACGTCACATCCTCTTTGACAATAGGCCCGTTCACACACAAGGGAAAAAGTGAGATTTAAAAATTCATTTTCTTATCGCGATTAAAATTTTGAAATTTTTTCCCGTGTGGACAGAAAAATTTCACTAATTGCAATCCAACTCACACTATTAGTGCGATTTTTCAGAATAATCGCAATTATTTTGCCAAGCGTCGTGTGTGTGAGTGCGATCGAGATTCGGAAATCGGTATTTTTAATCCCATCGTTCATAGCGCGTGAACGTCAACATTATTGGGACCGCGGGGTCAGTCTTCGGTCATGCAAGTTTCGTGCATGCGCAATTAGGCCATTGATCGTTTTTTCCTTGCTGCGAAGTGCAATTTTTCCTTGTGTATGAACGGTCGAAAAAAAAAAAATCGAAATTTGGATTGCGATTGTAATTTCATTTTCGTTGTGTGTGCACGGGCCTAATGTTTAAGCTTCAGTGAAGTCGGAAAGGTGTGAGAAACTGTAATAAAAGATATGATCTGTTAATACAATGATGTCAAAATAGAATTTTTGTGAGTTAATGTTACTCTATTTCTACAATAGTGTTACTCTAACTTCTACAAAATAGTGTAGGGCACTATATGCGAAGTATACAAGCGTCTCACCCCCTGTTCAGATGCAAGCCAGTTTATACCACAACTCAATACAGAAACGATTTGTAAACAATCATCGTATAGCTGACAGGCTGGAAAACGTTGTATAGATCCGCACATTCCTACTGCACATGTTGTTATGGTCACGATGTCATCGCTAGTGAGAGGATTCATAGGGTCACCTTTTGTGTGCGCTCACCCGTACTGCTCTATGGTGGGCATTATGTTGAGACGCATATGGACATGACGGAATGCTGATTCGTTATCGAGTTCTAGTTTGAAATGATGCTCTGACCATCATTTTGGTACGTCATTTTGTTATACGTTGTTTCGTCTGCTAGCATTCAGACGTATTCATCATACAGCTATACCATTATCTAGGATAAATTTTTTGTGTCTAACACCCTATCCGTTAGACTTTTTTGTTTCCATTCACAATCATTTTTTAAGTTAGTGAATACAGTTGAACCTCTCGTATCCAGACAAGTCGGGACCGGGGCTCAGCCGGATAAGGGATTTGGCCGGATACGGGAGACTCAATGCTTTATACATGTACATATACATACCAGAGCTGCCAACTTTTGTAAAAGCCTTTCAGTACTATGATGGCTGAAAATCAGTAATTTGCACCTTTTTTGAGTGAAAATCAGTAATCCTTAACAGTGTTATAGAATTTATCACAGACAATGATTTCTAAAATCAGTAATTTGCTTGTAACCTCCAGTATTCTTGTCCAATTTCAGTAGAAATTACTGAAAATCAGTACTGGTTGGCAGCTCTGACATACACATGTACTGATGTAGCCCATTGTAGTACCACATGTAGTAATGTGTATACTGCAACCTTTTCATTGTTACATTTGGGGATGTTTCGGGATGTTGAAATGTCTGAAAGTAAGCAATTTGGAAGGAAATTTGATGCAATGTATGTCAATTATATTGGAAGTAATATGTAATTCATGTGTGTTTGGGTAGGAGTTCTCAAGAAGTTGGGAATTCCCCTTTCTTCCCGCAATTATATAAAAAAAAAATCACGGCGAGATTGCGTCCGGATAATAGAGAGATCCGGATAAAGGGAGGCCGGATAATAGAGGTTCAACTGTACATTGATGTAAAGCTGTCACATTTGAATTATTTTGTTTTCAATATGCCATTATAATAGAGTACTCTAGCCCAGTGCTGTACAAAAAAAAAAATATATATATATATATATATATATATATATATATCCGTTTGGTATATATCCGTCGGGAATATGAAGTTTGTTGAGGATTGAAAAGTGCTCAATGCTGTAAAGCAGAGCATATCTGCCTGAGGATCGCGACAGCGTGAAACCGCCGGTAGCAGACAAGGCACCAAAACACAGGTACGCCTATATATATATATATATATATATATATATATATATATATATATATATATATATATATATAACTGTATTGAAAGATATGATAAGGATAATAAGGACATGTTCTGTGATTGTATTTACAACAGTGAAAAGGAGTTGACTACCAAATTTAAGCAAAAGCAGTCAAAAAACTACAGGTCTTTTCAGTACAAGGTAACACCAAATATATAATGAATAAAAATATAAATGCTGTAGGCTCTTGTGTATAAAGGACAAATGTTGGGAAAAATAACTGCCCTCGTCAAACATTTTCCAACGCAAGGTTAAAGTGCAAGTGGGCAAATGGCACCCTGATGGGGTAAAAGCAAGTGTATGAACACGTGAGTCCACTGAAACCTGGCCACAGTAAACACTGTCAATTTAAAGGTGTTCTGTATTTTGTTAGCAGGGCTCGACACTAACTTTTTTCTCTGGTGGGCCGTTTGGACCATTTAAATCTTTAAATCTGAAATTTTGGTGGCCTGAAAAAGAAATGCAATGTCCCAAAATAAATGGAAACATAACAATTTATTTTGAATCGTAAGTGCCCGATTGGGCCACTAAAAAATAAGATTTCTGGATATTTGGTGGCTCGACATCAATGTTAAGTGCCATGGGCCAATGGGCCACCAGATAACTGCTAATGTTGAGCCCTGGTTAGCTAAGAAAAGTTAGTGGAATAAAATTTGAACAATCAAGCCATTAGTACATTAATTGCATTTACCTCTACATTAAAAAATAAAAATAAAAAATCTACATAGCACATGAACATGTAAAAGGAGCCTGAAGGGCATTATTACTTGCACTAATTAGTTGAGCATCAATTACAGAATGCTTCTAAGCTATATGTCTAAACAGCCACTTTTGAGATATCCTGTGGCATCATGCAATATAAAGCAAATGATACTCAAATGAGAGGGGAAAAAACAACCCAACAAATACTTGGAAGTCAGTAAACACTTTCTAATCAACTCTTAATGCTTTGGTTTACTGTCATAAAAAAGTTGTTGCTCTCATACCAAAATGCTCTTCTTAACACATTTACAAATGATGCCTCTTACCTCCCAGTATTCTTCTCACAAGTTTCAAATTTGCACACTAAAACCAGCCAGCAAAGTTGGTAGTTCAAGCCAAAAGAAGACAGTACATCAATTATATAGGAGTCAAATCCTTGTGGATAAACACCTTTTACTCCTATGACCATGTGAAAAATGGTCGCTGATCACCAGAAAACAATCCAAGGCTAAATTGTGATAAGCCTGTAACGTAAACGGATAATCGTCACATGATACGGCCATGGATTATGTCTCCCAAGCTGAATAGGGATAGTTTCCACTCTGATACCTTGCCATTATTGTCATAAATGTGATACTCTACCCACTCTGTAAATAAAAACTCTCCTTCTCCTTGTTTCAACCGTCAACCATCATATCCTGTCGTAACTTACCACAAAATCTCGTTATCGGAATGCTGTACGGAGTTCCTCTCTTTGTTTTCAACTGCTGGAATTTCTGAAACCCCGCTTGAACACAACTTGGTTTCGGGATGTCTCAAATTGCTGCGATGTGATTTGTTCTACATGAGTAGATTGCAGAAATTTGGATCTCCAAATGAAAGACTACAGAGGATTTCATTCCACATGTTGTGGATACATATCATATTTAATATAGGACCTATAAAAAGTACAAATTTGTATTGCTTCTTGGCATCTTGACCCATTGAGGACGAGTCCCGAGTTTTATACTCGGGCAGGTGTCTTTGGGAAATGTGTGTTGAAGCAAAATCAGTCCATTCTCAATGGGTTAATGGTGCAACATCCACCATATCCAGAGACTCAAACTCTCCCGTTTTCGACGGGAGATCGCCCGCCGAAAACCCATTTTTGCAAAATCTCCCGTTCTCCCGCTTATGATTTAATTTCTCCCGCCCTGGCTCTGTGTCTCCCATTGGAAAGGATTTCTTACTTATTGCTATCGTATGTTGAAAAATAAGCCTTAGATAACACTAGAGAGCATCTAGAACCTGGGAATTTCGCGCTTCGCACACATCAACTTGGAATCTCCCGTTTGCTAGGGGTTTCAGGCGGGAGAATCTCCAGATCAGAAGGTGCTTTGGGTTGGAGTCTCTGCATATCAAACATTTCTACAATGTCCCAAAAGGTGACATGCCATACAGTCAATTTGATTGTATGTCTGGAAGTCCTGAGACAAAAACAGTAAAGGCAGTCAAGACATAAATTTCAGGCCATTTTGAGAGGAGAACAGCAATTCCAGTGAAAAGTCATCTCATTTTTACACTAAGTCGGGCCCAGGAATGCTCCTGAAGTGCTTCAACTTACAGTTACTGTACAACCAGAAATGTTTGCATGAATTTTAATTTCACTAATTTCATTAGAGCCAAGATTCATGAAATTAAAAAGCATGTGAAAGTTCTTGTTTACATTTTAATGCACGGGATGCCAGTGGCAATTAACAAAAATGTTTAATATTCTTTGAACATGGCCATCACCTCAAATTTGCAAAAAAAAATTTCATGCTAAAAAACATTTCTTGCTTTACAGTATGGCCCTCTGAGTCCATTCACAGAGAATCACTGCTCGCTGAGACTGCATGCGAAGTGGCCGAGAGGGCCATTTAACTGTCATGGTGACCTTTGAGTGCACAGGAACTTCTAACATACCAACTGTACGCACAGTGCACATTGCATTCCTCTTCTGGAGCGCTCTAAACGCTGATGACCATTTAAAATAAAATAAAGAATTTAAAGCACTTCAAAGGAGTGCTCCTGAGCCTATGCTGGAGAGGGGCATACTACTGTGAAATTAGAAATGTTCACACACACTTTAATTTTGCGAATTTCATGACAGCCTAGGCTCAAGAAATTACAATGCATGCGAAAGATCTTGTCAATACTATATGCATCGAATGCCAATTTGCGAAAATTTCATGCTGCCAAAAAGGCTGTTAGCTCCAATTAACGGGGAAAAAAAATTAATGCCACGAATATTTCTGGTTTTACAGCAACTTTAGAGTGCTCCTGAGCCCTATTGTCTGTCCATACAGAGTTCAGAGGGGTTCATGATCTGGTGTTCCTGGAGCACTCTAAATGCCCTGTGTAAATGGGATAAGTGATTATGGCAAGTCAGAGAAGAAAAGGTAATTCTGTGGGAATTTTGCTGTTTGTTTAAAATGGTGTTGGCATTGCACATCTGTTGCATGTGTCACTTTGATTCAACAATGAAATGTGGTACAAGGACATTAAGTATTTTTCCATGCCCGCCTCTTGGCCTACGATTTGACCATTGGGTCCTCGCCACATATTTGTTGTGTTTGGTTTTTGTTATTGCAAAAGCTAAAGAGCCCAACATATCTATGGTACCAGTTCCCTACAACCCTCACCCCACCCCATATATATCAAGATATTTTGGCTGCATTTTGCCATTACTAATACAGAAAAGCATACTATTAAAACAAAACTGTCTTTTTAACTATATCCATTAAGTCTCTTGAATACAACATTTCAATATCTCTATCATGCACTGATTTGTTGCAAATGATCTCTCAGGGAAGGGGAAAAAATTTATTACCAAACCAAAATGCAATTACTCAACTATTATGAAGTGAGGAAAATAAAATGAACAGACGTGGAGTGGTTTCTTTAAAATTGGAACTAAAATACTATAGTTATGGAATCATGAAGTTTTTCATGTTTTGAAAAATAAGAATGAATAGTCTCAACCACAATAGCAGAGATGATGCTGTCACTGCCTCATAAGTCTCCATTAATTTGTACACAAATCTTCACATTTTTTTTTTTTTTTTTCATATGACAAACAAAATATACATATCTCGGCCCTATACTGTCAACATTAATATTTTCACAGGATTGATTTTTTTTTAGCTGAACAGCTAAAAACATATCCGCAGGTTCTTGAATTCACACTGTGCCATTGTCAACCCATTCAAAATGTGATATAATTGGGGAGATATTTTCATGGGTTTTAGAATTTGCGCAAGCCAAAAATAGTGCGAAATGCGCAAAAATCGATGTAATGCAAAAATTTCCACATTTACAGTACTGTAATACCCCATATACTTTGCATGTTTAATTTTGGGCAAATCTGGACTTCCCGATAATTTTGTGAGTGGTGGAATTCGCAATCATGGAGACATGGAGTCCAGCAATGTTTGCAGAAATGTATGTATGCATGTTACATTCATGTTGGGATCAAAGTAAATTATACTTTCAACTTTTTAGCATTCCCAAATAGCATAGACTTGTGAAATTCACAAACTTATAAACCCTGGGAAATATATGGTGTATACCGGATGCTCCATAACAAATCAGCGTGGTCTTGTATTAACATAGCAAAAATTACTGTTAGGGGGAAAGGGTTAGAGTTGCTAAGGAAATCAACAACCAATAAAAATTATTTTGATATTTTTGTATACAAACAAATCTGAGAGTTGTCAGGTAGAGGGCCTACATAACAACATCAATACCTCTTCCAAATGGGACCTACGCTCCACAAGCTTGCTTTTTAGTAGGTTCCTTCATATTTCTTTAGCATTCATTCCCATATTCCAACTTTTATAAATCGACCACTATGTGTTATATGTTTACAGTATTCTATGTATGTCTCCTAGCTGGATATCATGTATTATTCAATTTCATAACATTTGATGTATTTTTTATTATTCATTGAGGAATATGAAAATAAATGAAAATGAAAAAAAAATTGCATTATATGGTAATGGTAAAAAACATACAAAACTTTAAAATTCCATAACTTTGTTATTTACGTCCTACTTTGGAGCTCCCATCATTTTGCTCATCTGACTTTACTTTATAAAAAAAGTCTTCGTGAATATGACATGGCTTTCCACTTGAAGTGGACAACAACCTCGGGTATTACTTCACTAATTTCGAATAAAGAATAGCACAAGAATATTAAACTAGGAAGAGGAAGAAAACACAATGCGAGAGATGTAATACGAGAAGAATAATGTGTAATCATATGTTGCTATCTATCATGGCAGTATAATGCTACATAACATTTATTTCATACATGTATGTAATTGCCTGGAAGTAAAAGACAATTTTATGAATTCAAGTCATCTGAGGGGGAAAAAGATAATAGAGAGCACAGCTGTCATTGACAACAGCAATACCGAGAGAGGGGTAGGAGTATGTGTACAAAAGAAACTGACATGATTTACACAGCTATTGTAAGGCGTGTAAGTAAAATCCTGCACAGGGCCTAGGCCCTAATATTAATGAGTGAGCCTATCATGCCTATGAAGTTGGACATCACTCAGAACCACAACTGTACAACCCACAAGCAATAATAATCATCTGACAAAAGACTTTTGAAATGGTCCATCGTCTCACAATGACCATTTTATACCACACTCTAAACGAGGTTTGTGGTTTGCCTTCACCTTGAACTACCTCACATAAAAGATAGGAATCAGTTCTACAATAGGTATTCCTGCTTGTTCCTCATCAACTATGGTATCACTATTCCATCATACACCAAGAGGAAGAGTTTTGTAACTTATTCAAGCTAATCTAAAAAATTGACTACTCCATCTGTTAGCAAATTTCTGTTAAAAGTTTGAAAACCTGCAGAAATAAAGATCATTGAAAGCAGTCACCTCAAAAACTGTACACCTACAAAATAAAAATTAAACTAAACTAGCTCCTGCCCAGTGTTAACAGTTTTACAGCTACTTCAATTGGGCTGACATAAAGTAAAGCTCTGCAATTAAACACCTTTTCTTCATTTTGTATGGGTATTGCACACTTGCTGTTTAATAGTGCCTGACTGACCATACTGATTCTGACACAAACACCAAACATCATAACTTGACACATGATGGCCTAACTGTAAGGGAAGACAGTCCAGAAGGATGCAAGGTAACAGATGAAACTTTCCAACTCACTGTTCAGATGAGGAAAATCCTATCATCCAATTTCAGTTACAAGCAGTGAAGGTATGGATCTGAGCTGGCAGGAGCTGGAGAGGATTGATTCCGCCACTCCACAGGCACAAGCACCAGTTGAACTCTATCAAGGGGTTTTATCACACCACTACCAGGTGCGCTGCGTGTGTGCAACAGTGTCAGTAAACCCCATTCATTCTGTTTCAGAATGAGGAGGCATTGGTATAGCTATGCAATGTCACTCACACGCACACACACACACACACACACACACACACACACACACACCGATTACATCGCACACACAAAATCCCATAACGTACAATAATGCAAACAATGTATTGTTGTGCTGCACCAAAAGGAACAGTTTATGTTAACACTCACAAGTATCTTCCAAGTTGTACCTGCAGTTTCCTAGACATTAGGCATAATATCAGACACTTCAGCCCAATCACACAACTGTCAGACAAGGGGTTCCTCCTGGCAGTAGCTTCCCAGCAAGAGACAGGAAGTACAAGGTACACAAAAAAGAAAGAAGCGCAAGAAAATAACCCAGAGTCCCCTTTTACAAAGGGCGATCACTGGCTCTCCTCCATCTGAACACACACTCATGTGTTCCCCTCCACGGTCTGGTGGAAAACATGAAAGGAGGCTGAGAAGTGGGGTCACCGCCGTGTTCCACTGGCAGCTAACAGAGCTTTTAAAAGCAGACAAGCAAAATGATTGTCACCAATTTCTATGCACCAGTGGCAGCTATGAATGGGCAGATCTGAGTGAGAGAGGAGAGTTTGCTGAACGAAGCACCAAATGTAATTAGCAGGGCAGGCATTTGAAAATGTTGTATGTGTTGAAAGATGAACTTATGTAAACATAACATCTGAGCAGCTGCTGGAGTATTGGAGCAAATCATTTCGGCCCTAAGGGTTTTGTTTTGTTTTTCACAAAGTTCACCTCCTGTCATTCTAATGTTCATATTAACAACAACAAAAATATCTATTATTGTCTCAGGGAACAAATAGGACAGAATAAATAGACTCTACATAGAGGTTTAAATTCTTGAACATCCTTGGGTAGACTTCTACAGCAGTTTGTTATAGACATTATGGACATAGTACATGAACTGCCTCTATCTTTTTCACTCCATGATAAAGTCAAGTGCCATGGTGACAAGGTCATAAAAAGTTGCATTTGCCCATAGAAACCAGTCATGCACAGTTGAACTTTACTTTTGATGTTTATATAGACAGATAATGCACAACTGTAAAGGGGTTCAGCAGCGGATTTTCTCATTCTTCAAGGGGTTAGAGTGGTATACGATATTATGAAATACTCACTGACTAAATGGCAGTAGCAATAGTAATGGGCAAATAATTCATTTAGCAAAAAAACCTAAAAAAAAACAAGCAATCAATTGATAAAAGTCACAACTTCCAAAACACCCTGCTGTATAACAGGACATGATGCAACAATGTAATATAAACAGCATTGTAACATTTGGAATGGTGATATGAGTGAACAGTGTTGTACATAATCTATAGGGGGCCTATATATTCATGGCAGACTCAGTTGAAAATCAAGTTGACAACAGTTCACCAGCAATTGCAGGAGGGCTTTAGGGCTCAACATGCCTGTGCAGCTTTCATGAATAGCGTTCCCATGACTCAGGAGAGCGCTCCACAGGGGCCTTACTGATGCAGCAAAAGGCAGGTTGGGCACAATAATGGAGTGGGGAAAAAGAAGGAAAATCCCAGGAACTTCTCTCTAGAATAAACATAACCCTCCCCCTCCCCCTCCAAAGGCCACAACTACCCCCTCCCCCCCCCCCACTAGTCTGTGACTAGAGACCTAGATATGAAATTTATTACATTCTTTTCTAATATATAAAAGGTACACTCTTTTTACCTGCATATTACTGAGACATGCTGATGCAAATATAATTCTCAATACCTTCCAGTGTAATAGGCTAAATCAAGTGCTCTATATGTCCTATGAAGACTTACTTAGTAAGAGTCATTTTCATTACTCCTATTGCAAATGGTTGTTGCCTTTCCATCTGGAGATTGTACAGCATGAACGGAAGAGACCAAATTTTTAGACATTCATATCTATTAAACACATTGTCAAGATTTTGGGACTGCTAAGTAGATTTTGTCCATGATTTCACCAAAAAAAAAAACCCCTCTTTATTGCATTTTCACCTTTAATCTTTTCAGCAACAGCAAAAACACATGTGGCATCTTATGTTTTATGTTTACAATAGGTTTGATTGAAAAGAAAAAGATAACGAAAGATATCATTGGCAAAGAAATATTCTATGAAAACAGGAGGGAAAGTGAAAGTGAAACTGAAGAAGAGTTCTTCACCCCCCCCCCCCCCCCACCATTTGAAATGCCAATGAATCAGAGTTTGATGGCACAAGGGCACAGTTATCTTAATATGGTATTTCTTTACCAGATGTGGACATGATGACTGTTCTTTTTTCTTCTTCTTCTCTGAAAAAAAAAAATACCCAACAATTTTGCTTGTTGAGTTTGCATCCAAAAGCAATGTGCTTATTATAGAGCTGAAGCATGGAAATTAATACTTCTGGGGGGAAAAAAAAAATCTTTGGCAGAGCCAAGACAAATTTGTCTTCATGTACAGAGAATCCTAAATAAACAATACATTAAAATCAAATCAGAAAAAAAAAATGACAGAAGCATTTTAAATTTGCCATGCAATGTATCTTGAAGGAAGTATAAAGAAATACATCAGAATGAATTTGACATGAGAAAAAAAGTAAAAACATGACAATTAACCTCCACAAAAAAAGAAATTAATGAAATTCACGAGGGCACAATTATTATTACTCTAACAGATGTTTACTCAATACAGTTAACTATTTCTATGATTGTTGAGTGACATATACTACACATAGAGAGCATCAAATGAAAAACAAGAGAATGTAACAGCAGTTGTTTTGTGTAATTTCATGACATTTTGAAAGTACAGTGGATGGAGTAATATATGGGATGAAATGATGCATTTGACCCTGATGTGAATCTGGATGTGAGTTTTTCCCAGTCGTTTTTTTCTATGAAGTAATGCTATCTCACACCAATGTTCGCTTCAAGTATATAGTATAGACAGTATAGAGTATGGTTGTCACCACAAAGCAATATAATAACATTCCCAGGACCAGTTCACATCAGATACAGTTGTATACTGTCACGTTCACACTCATCTAAAATCAGTTATAGATAATTTTATACAGTTGAATATAGCTTGAGCCTCAACCAGAAGACTTTGGGCTTCATGAGTACTGAGTACAATGGATAGTGCTTATTATCAGAATTTCTTGCTTTGATATTGTATAGTACAAGTTAGTAAGCTTTTAAATACACAAAGTAAAAATGTTGTCAATACTGAACAGTGTGTCATTTCATATTATAGGTAAAAGATATAATGCTAATTTTGCTATCAGTGTCTTTGATCCCCATTAGAATGCAATGTTAATATTCCATACCAAAACGACCTTTAAATCCACCCTTGGAAGGAAAAAAAATATACTTGACTTAATCTATCTCCTATACTGGACTTGGGTAAATGTTTTGATGTGAAAACGATTTCACAACTCTCATCACAACCTGGGGGGCGTTTCATGAAGGAACTTGTCGGATAAAATATCTGACAAATCAATTATATCCGACAAGTTTTGAGAAATTCTTTCGTCTAATTGGCCGATTTCTCTGAACTTGTCGTATATAATCGACTTGTCGGACATTTTATCCGACAAGTTCCTTCATGAAATGCCCCCCTGATCATGCCTTGCCTGCTCTTTAAGGGGAAATGAATCACATCATCACACTTTATACACATGAAATATATCACTCATTCAAAGTCCTCTTTTTATGAGAAATGGTCATTTGTCCTATAATTTCCTTTCTCTGCTAATAGGCTTCCACCCTTTGGACCAAACATGAAACAAAACCAGATTAAAAAGAAACAGATTTATCCACACAACAGAGGATCTATATATTATGGTCTAGTAGCTGTGGATGAAGGATGATGAGTAAATGTTTCTTACATCAAGTCCATCAATGCCTGGCAGTCCCTGCAAGCCCGTGGTGACATCGGTACAAGTAAAATTGTTTTATCATATGTGGACAATTCCTGGTAAGCTATGCTAAGACCTAAATTTTCAAGGTTTTATGAGATTACCAATGTACAATAACTGATCCTTTCAATCACGTGCATCCATCTCTCACATGCCCAGTGCATCCAAACAAAGATAATTAAAAACAAGCAAAAAGAAATTATATAAATAAGCAGATATAATCATCATTCTGTTGGGGCCATGCAAAACCACGGAGGTACTAGGCTCACTTAGGCTCGCCTAGTACCTACCTCCTTAGCAAAACCACATGAATGGCAAGAAAAAAGGAAAAAAAAAGGAAAAAAGGGAAAAAGGAAAAAGGGGTCTGCAAAGGAGAAGACTAGAAAGCATCTTTCCTCCACCTGACAGTTGAAGGGTAATAATGGCAAGGGGAAAAAACAACAACCATGAGGCATGCAGCAAGTGCAAAAGGCATCACCTCTGACCCCAAATGACCTGAAGAATGATGCACCAGTCCAAATGTAACACAGGGATGTCATGAAAAACTTGCCTGTGATGGCCATTCTTTTCCAATTTTGCCTTTCTTCTTCAACATACCAGGTAGGTCCTACATGTTATTCTCTGGGCAATGCAAGTTAAAGGGTGTGTAAAGTTCTGGTCGAGGTGAAGATTTAGCTTTTAACGTTTTGTGAGATATTCAGAAACCACTCTATGATATGTCAAAGAGCATGCAGTTCTAAGGGGTATCAAAAGTTTATTCGATGAAAATCGGTTTTGAAATGGCTGAGATATCCAAAAACAAGGTGAAACAAAGAGAAACTAATAAAGTTGGGGCATGTCGCCTTTTATTATTAGAACTTTTTTGGATATCTCAGCCATTTGAAAACCAATTTTCATCAAATAAACGTTGAATCCTTCTTAAAATTACATGCTCTTTCATATTTCATAAGAGGCTTTTCATTATCTCACTTAGGAATGTTCAAAACATGAATCTCTACCTCAACCAGTACTGTACAGTCCCTTTAAGACTTCAGCGTTCTTTTTTCCCCGGCCCATCTCTTCACAGGAATTTTGCTGAATCAGTGAATTCTGTATCAATACCTCCTATGAACAAACAGATTCTGTGTCAATATAGTTGTCAGCCAGAACATCAACATCTGCTTCTCCATTTTCCCCCTAAGTGACATTATACAAAATTTTCTTTTTCTTGTGGTTTTTGCACTGGTATCATAAAGTAAAATGTTTGAAATATCTCCTCAAAACAAACATTTTCTCTGCAACTTTGCTTTTGTCAATAAAATCTTGTTCTTTCAGATATTTACAGGAATACCCATTCAGACTAGAAAGAAATAACTTAAGTTTGTGGGTCATGATTTTCCGCATAAGTATCTTCTACCCATCACCACACATTCAACACGAACTATAACATACACAGTTCCTGGCTTTGCATGGCATCTGGGCCCCATTTCATAAAAGATGCTAGGATAGCAACTCTTGCTGGAATGGCAACTTCCAATAGCAACAACCAATCAGGAAGTTGAATTCTTGTCGTTACCATGACAATTGACATTCCAGCAAGAGTTGTTATCATGTCAACTTTTTTTTTTTTTATGAAATGGGGCCCTGGTCCTAGGGTTAATTCAGCAATAGACTTTTAATCTTGTATGTATTATATCATATTCAAGTTTGATGACTGTCAAAGAAAACTAAAAGAAGGAGGCAATATGAAGGAAATCTTGAGGCAGCAATCCACACAGATAATGAGATAGGTTTCCCATACGAGTGAAACCAAATGATAATCAAACTGTCAATTATTTGATTGAGGTAATATGATCCATGCAAGAAATTCCACAACCCTAGGCCTAATGACATGTTTTGACTGCATCAATATCACTGAAAATCAAATTAATGTTTCTTTTGATTTAACTCTAGAACTGTAGACTTGTAGTTGTACAGAAGAAATCTACAAACAATAAGAATGTGCCCTATTAAAGTATAATGACACTTTAGTGCTGCGAATCTGAATCACAGATGGATCAAGGATGTCTTTACTCTTGGGTCTAAGAAGTAAAATCGATGTGATTCTCATTTTGAATGGAAATTTTGTAACTAAATCAACTGAGATCAAACGTAACAAGTGACAAATTACACTATAAAGACCAAACATCGCACTACACAGCATTGTTTCAGGTGCATCTAAGAGGGCTTACCAAATTCATCTGTGAATGACCCGCATGCTGGTTACTAGGTAGGCATCGGTGTACAGACGGTGTATCGGTGACGATCACTCAGGCAACCATCCTGACTGAAGAATTGAAGGCAAAGTTCGCAAAGTAAGATTTTGCTCTAATGGAGCAAATTTGTCAGATCGCGGATCCGGCCATACAATCCCTCTAAATCCGCGTTGAAGCTGTGCAGTCTTGCGTTAGTTTATATCTAGTTCCTATTAGTAAACAATTTCATTAACCCTCCACCACCAGGCTTCAGCGAGGTTGCCCGGTATGGACGCCTGCTACGTATCCAACGTCAGGAAAGTTGTCGTCAGCTCGGAGCTCGAGCTTGCTAGTTTATGATCTGAAGAAAGGCGAGGCTGGCTACCGGTAGTTCGCAGAGCTAGCTAGTCGCCTGGCCTGGTCGAGCGATCGGTGGACGTGGATGTGGATTTTGAAGAGTGAGCGCGTCAAGCGTTCCCTTTACTCTATGCGCATGGGGACCGTACCACAAGGTGAATCGCACCTGTCTGTGAACTGGTTTCTTGGTTGTGCTCTTACGACGTACCGTATACATTGATCGGACCATGGACCTACTATCGGACTGACCAAGGAGAGACTGTGACATAATGACTGAAGAAAGAGGAGGAGGAGGAGGAGGGGGGGGGGGGGGTCATTGGGTGATTGATAATAAAGGTGATGATGGAGACGATGACGTTGACGACGGTGGTGACGATATTGACAATGATGAGGATAATGATGGTGATGATGGTGATGATGATGGATATGAAGATGTTGACGATGGAGATAAAGGAGGAGAAGGAGGTGGAGGAGGACATAGAGAAAGAGGAGAAGAAGACTTTGCTCTGAGTGTGCTCTTTGTCTAGTGTTGAGGTTATACTTGATCATGAAGCAAATGAATATCACGTTAATTTGTTTTGTGTCTGTTCATTTGCTCTCATGGGGAGGGTGATAATGGCTGGAAATAAGATATGAAACAGGTTGGTGAGACGATCTCACCTCCCAGTCTGACAGACACCAATAAAACATTTTGTCTTCTCGGGGATATGACCACGTTCCTATTCAGGCTAACCGGATAAAAACACTCATGTAATTATGTTTCTTTGGCAGCTGGAAGATGACTTTTCTTCTTGAAATCGTTGACAGACTTAAAATGCTTACGGCTCTGCGTACTGTTATGGCAGATCATACATTAACTCTATGCGTGCCACATTAATTAATTCCCTGCCCATTTGTGTGCATTCGACTCATTAGCACAAAAAGGGTTAAAAGACTTCACATCAGGGGCGGATCCAGGAATTCCGTAAAGAGGGGGCGTGTTTACAAAATTAAAGGGGGGCGCACGCACCCCTCCCCCCATTTTTTTCTTTTTATTTCTTTTGTTTCAACAAAAAATAAAGGGGGGGGGGCGTGCGCCGGTTGCGGTCCTCCCTGGATCCGCCCCTGCACATTACTAAGTACTATACATTCGTACCTTGATATCATTTTGTGATACTATTAAGTGCATCATAATCTTGATAGAACCCTGCATGAAATATCATAAGAAGTATATTTTGGTGAGTACATCGGAGGAGAGGTTATCAGTGGATAGACTTGTGTGTGTTTTGTGTTATATCAAACTGTTCTTTAAATTCGTATCTGATTGACTATCTAATACTGTGTGTTGTAGATTTGATTCTATTTGATTTCTTCATGGTTTTGAACAAAAGAAAAATATATTGTATGCTTTTTGAATACATAATAATGAAAAAGAATAATGCCAAGTATAATCCTTTAATATGAAATTATACATCTAATCGTGAAAGAACATTGAACAGTAACTTTGTATAATCCTTTAATATGAAATTATACATCTAATCGTGAAAGAGCATTGAACAGTAACTTTGTAAAACAAGTGAACTCATTTCATAATCATTATATTTTTAAGTGGGAGTTGATGAAATGTGCAACTGACGATAGAAAAATTGGAGGAGACCTCATCACATATCGCTTGTTTTATTGGAATCTCGTCATAGACAAACAGAAAATTTATCTTGCCGATGTTAATGACGTTATTGTGTCGATAGGGACAGACAGGCTTGTCTGTGCCGCTCAGACGATTTACCAGCCGTGAAACACCGTAAGTATTCGTATGATTTGGTGTAAGAATAAAAAAAATAATAAAAAAAGCAGGAACTTTATTACCTAATGAAGAAGAACAAAGACAGGTGAAGATAGAAAAGAAAGAAAAAAAAGCGTTGCAGAGGAGTATTCATATATGGACTTCCATTACTTTTAATATATGCACGACAATAATCACGTAAGCCTTTAATATGACTTCAAAGTATAGGTAAAGGATTCGAGATAGACTTGATTGGGTGTTTAATCTAATTGCAAGATCAGGCTCGTCGGCAATATTCAATTGTTTTCATTTTTTCGGGGTGCGGGGGTTGTCGCTATATATTCACAGTGTTTGAACGTACATTACATCAAATTGGCTTTTGCTTGCTTGACAGCTTTGCTGCCATAACACATAGCTTACAAAATTATTACAGGCGATTGCATTCATTATGACTTCCCCCTCCCTTTTTGAAAATAAGACTAATTAGACTAAAACTGAAAGAGATAAGCAAAGGTTTGGCAAATCTTTTTTCTTCTTCCTCTTCTTCTTCTTCTTTACAAGAACTATCATCCAAACTGGTCGGACTCAAAGTTGTAATTTTGTTACTAAAACCGTAGGTGGCGCTCGTTTACACTGTAGCACAGAGCCCTCTCCTTTTTGCTTTATATTTATTTTGGATCAAGAATTTATTCTCCAGTAATTGATTGAAAGTGTCTCACGTGATTTTATGTATTTTCAGCTATGTCAGAATGTTGGCATGATTGACGCTCCATGGCGTATTGTTTGCAAAATGGCGTCACTTTTTATGACGACATTTTCCATATACTCAGTAGTATACTAGTATCCGTATACTAGTACAATCATTTACTCAGTATTATGTATTTGTGAAATGATGTCACGAAGCAGCTGTGACATCACAAAGAAATTCTGACATCGCGCACTGCTTCGTCGTACCGTCGCCCTGTGAAAATGTAACCCTACGAAACAATTGTGACATCACAAAGCAATTCTAACATTGCGCACTGCTTCGTCGTACCGTCGCCCTGTGAAAATGTAACCCTACGAAACAATTGTGACATCACAAAGCAATTCTAACATTGCGCACTGCTTCGTATCGTCACACTATGAAATGCAAAGAGATTTTGCCCAGTGGGGGGGGGGGGGGGGAGAAAAAAATCTCTTTGGTGAAACAATGTAACAATTTCTTTAAAAGCGCACACGCACACAATATATTGTGACATCACAAAACAAATCTGACATCATCGTGCGCTGCTTCGTGCAGTGTAGGATCCATTCACAATATCGCATCCTCCTCACGACTTCTCGCATCACATTTTTCCTTATTTTTTTTTTTTTCTAAATTTTTGATCCAAAATATGATACAAAATACTGTACTCTGCCTAACATTGAGTTTCTGGTTAAGACTACAGGCCTCGGTGCCTTGAAAGTACTATTCACTTCGGGGTGCATCCTTCAGTGAATATTTCTATTTTAAAGTCATTTATGCCCATAGTCTGTTGTTGTTGTTGTTGTTTTCTTTTTTTTAAAGTCACCTCTGCTCATAACCAAAAACGCTAAAGGCAAAGTTTATTTGTATACTATATACACTTATGGCGCTGTTGTGATCCTGATTTAATATAGGTTTTCCCAGTCAATTTCATACTTTGTTATTCCAATTCATTAATGTGCATTCAAATTCACATATCGTGCGATCATGCGAAAATATTCGGGCATTCAAATTCAGAATCCGAGCGATCAATTTCATTTGTGGTATATAGCTTTATTTCATTTCCGTCAAATCAAATTCACGCATCCAAATGCGAGCACTGCATTTCCTATACTCGTGCATTCAAATTCACGGTAGCCCTCTCGTCCTGATGAGCTCGTTTGGAGCGTTCAATTTCATTTTCAGATGATCAGTTACCTACTTCGTGAAATCTGTTTAATGAAGGAAATGGAACTTTTTTTTTTAAAGAATATGTTGATGGGGTGAGGATGTTTCTTATAAAACTATCAAAGAGGTATACACAACCCACGCTTAGGGCCTATGCATTTCTTGCATTGTTCTGTGTTCATGTATTCTTGGTTTTTAACTTCAAGAAATTTTAAATACAGTCCGGTCAGAGTCTCAGTGCATCCAATAATACAACGACAATTTAAGCATACTCCTTGATGACACCACATGCACACAAAAAAAAAAAAAAGAAGACAACGCCCTCTAACCACACAATGCATCAATAGATTTAAAGACAAAAATGACACACAATGATCTTACTGATAATAATGGCCCGCAAAAGTAAACCAATAAGATATCAATAAACAACAGACAAGACGTATACAATGTTCATGTCCTGAGTTTCAATGTAGTCGAAATTGTGTTTTTTTTCTTCGAACTAATGTCAATCAACCTCCACTCAGTGCTCGTTTGTGTATTATAACAGTGCCTGATGTGCCTGTATGAATGGCTGCCATTTTACCCTTTTCATGCTCTTGAAGTTCAAAATGACTTTAGAATGAACAGTGGGCCTAACACTGCGACATAAATAATCTTCATCACGAAGCCCAATCTATTACAAGCTAAAAGACACACATACACGGCCTCAAATTAACTAATAGTAATGCAAGACTTCTTTTAAACTGAATGCGCTTACAGTGTATGGAACATCAGCATGGTTAAATTAGCCTTTCCACGAATTTGAATGACCGACGAAATTCCGTCTCCAGCTTGAAATGAATTTGAATGTTCATTGCTGAAATGTGTGCTCACTATCTTAGATTTGAATGACTCAAATGAACAATAATAATTGTGATGAATCTGAATGACCGGATTTTGAATTTAATTGCTGATTCATTGCTGCGAGCGTGGAATATAAATGCGTGAAATTGAATGCTCGGAACAGAAACTTGAATGACAAGATTTATGAAATTGACCGGGAAAACCTATAAAAGATCGAGGGACCTACGGGATGTGTTTCCTCTCCCATATAAAAGTTCCGTAGATATATATATATATATATATATATATATATATATATATATATATATATATATATATATGTATATATATATATGAATTATATGAGACTCGAAGATGATTGAAAAAAAAATCTACTCTTCGACAAATCTACAAACGGCAATATACCACAAATGGAGACAAAGCAAAACAGTTAGCAGTTCTCTAAAGTTTTCACATGATCCCCACGAATCAGTCGTGTTTATTGTTATTCCATATACTGTATTGGCAGAGGTGTGCATGATGATAATAACCTTCACAAGTCTCCCACTGAGCTGCACATATTTTCACTAAATTTCTATTTTGACACCAATTTTGAGAACTTAGAGATGTATCCGAGTTGCATCCAAAAAAAAAGCACATTATACAGGTATCACTATACTTGTAGAAATCTACAAATGATGACTCAAAGGAGATCGACAGGTTGCAGTTCAGCTACCACAGTGTGTGCTATAAGTAAAAGGGATAGCTTTTGTCGAGATGAGGATTCAGGGTTTTACTTTTTGTGAGGTAATTAGGAAACCACGTATATGAAATATTGAAGAGTGTAGAATTCTAAGAGGATTATATATTAAAATTAATTTGATGAAAAATGATTTTGAAATGGTTTGCGCTGATATGTCAACAAGAACAACAACAAACAAAGTGGTCCTAATAAAAGGTGGGACCCACCTTTTATTAGGAACACTTAGTTTTACTTTGTTTTTTGATACTCTCAGTATAAGCCATTTCAAAACCGATTTTCATCAAATAAGCTTGAATTCCTTTTATCCCCATCTCAACTAAGTTCTTGACTATACCATCAGGCAAGACATTTTTATGTACAAACTGATAAGAGAGTTATTCACAACAATATACATTATTTAAAAAGAAACTACATGTTGCTGTAAGCATGCATTGTGCAAATTTATTCTATAGTTCGGTTTCAGCAAGGAGCTTCAAACACAGTGAAAGCCACGCCTAAGATCATGAGCACCCTGTACGTGATGGTATGCGTACTACAGTTATGCCTACGTGCACTTTGCAGTGGTACATGACTATTGTATTTGTACATACAGAGCGCTCGTAGAAATCAGCCTGTGTGTGTGCGTGCGTTTATCAGCAGCCCATGTAAAAAACACACGCCGCGCCGTAGGAGTATGTATTGTACGTACTGGCCCTGATGCTATGGTATGGTACGTGCATGCATGATCCTACAGCTACACATACACTGTATACATCGAGTGTGTCTTTCCGCTGCCAAAAAGACTGACTGGGCAGGGCATCAAGTACATCAAAGGCTAGCTAAAATTACACATTTCGGAGCCATATCATTAAGTTCAGTCATTCGGTACGTATATTTAGAAGTAAGATGTGGATCTCAACCGATGAGACTCAGAGCAGAAGCAAGTAGTTTTTCTGCACTAAATGCACTAGAATCTATGCAATGTGTGTAACTTGGGTTCGCGTCTGGGAGTCTAACACGTTAGTCAATTGTACAGACGATTTAAAACAACGTGTTGTGAGCGTGCGTGTGAATGAATGTGGGGAAACTGTACAGAGCGTATAAAAAAAAAAGTAGGCCAAATCAACTTTGGAGGGCTACCATTTCATGATTATCGGCTCTGGAGAGTGCAATGTTGATTGTGAGGAAAGATGAACACTTCCTCTTTCCATTGATACCTAGGGTAACATCCCCAGTATTCGGTCACTTAAGCTTTTTTGCAATATTTTTCAAACTAAAATAATACATAGGCCCTACAGACATCATATCTACAGCAATGTATGTGAAATATATCAAATTTCTTTAATCTCAACTTTCATTTCGTTAAATATCTCACAGAATTGCACAAAATCGCGAAATATTTCACCTTGAAAATTCCCCAGTATACGGTCATCGGCTCCAGTATTCGGTCACGCGATGTGCGCGTTCAAAGTCAATGCGTGTTCAAGGCAGCTGAAAAACGCGCGCGCGCGCTACCTTGTTGGCGCAGAATTGCATCGGGGACATTGAGGCGACCGTTGGTGACCGAATACTGGGTCCTCGGCACTTGCATTCAACCCTTGTACATTGGGACACTGTATCGGCACGTACGGACATTTTGTTTTTCTTTTGCGTTTTTGAGGATACCATTACACCCCAAGCTTGCGATAAGCGAAAAATCCCGCGAGAGAACGGCGTATTTCTCGATTTTTAGCGCTTTTTCGGCGACCCGTACTCTTATAACTGGGCCTTATCCGCGCGCGCTTTTGGAAAGTAGCGCCGATTCTGCACTTTTGACGGTAAAATTTGGGATTTTGGATGGATTTTTGGAGGGGGCTAAGGGAGTTTCCTATTGTGAATGAGTGTGGAAGTATGTGAATTAATGTGATTTGCGTGTGTTGTGACAGTTGAACTTACTGGCTGGTGACTAGTGATAAGTGACCGAATACCGGGGGCTGACCGAATACTGGTGCCCTTACCCTAATTATGTTGACAAATGTCATGCATGACCAAGCACATAAAGTAAAAGTAAATTAGGGTCCTAACGTTACAGCATGTAACGTTACAGGGACACAGTAGACTCTAAATGACACATTACACTTTTTCCAAATTTGAGTGTTATCGTGAAGGGGCTATCCTGGGTTTTAGGGGTCTAAATTGTTTTGGGCTTCTAACTTCAGCACAGGCATAGATACGGACTATGGAAAGCCAAATAGGATTAGGGTTATAGGGTTAGGGTTAGGGCCTAGGGTTATTAAATATTTTAGGCCTAGGGTTAGGGTTTAGGTTAGGGTTATGGTGAAACCATTTTGGCTTTCCATAGTCCGTATCGATGCCTGTGCTGAAGTTAGAACTATAGAAGCCCAAAATAATTTAGACCCCTAAAACCCAGGATAGCCCGTGAAGGAACAATGTGTCATTGCATGTCTCACTGAATGGATGGGATCTCTCAATGAAAGTGGCAACAGGCCAGCCTGCATGACTGCAGGTACAATGTAGACTCTATGGCCCGAATTCACGAAGGTGGTACAAATGAAACCATGGTTTAAACCATGGACAAAAACCATGGAGCGCCAAGTGTCGCATGGAATATTTCGTCACGAAATCAGTCATTTCGTCGATTAAATTATTGTTTTGTAACAAAATGGCAACATTTTGTAACTAAATGAACATTTCGTTCACGGAATGATAATTTCGTTAATGAAACCTGTCATTTTATCGACGAAATGACCAATTTCGTAACGAAATATTCCGTGCGACACTTGGTGCTCCATGGTTTTTGTCCATGGTTTAAACCATGGTTTTGTTTGTACCACCTTCGTGAATTCGGGCCTATGTGTTTTAATAGGCTTAGGTCTAGACTCTAACGCCGTAGCGGCTTGGCGGTTTACTTTGCCATAGAGTTAGATAGCCAATAAGGGCCTAGAGGTTGTTCTACTACAATAGGGTTTCTTCTAACATTTTATGGTTCACAACCGTTAGCTTTGCATTGCCACCTGTCCGATAATGGGTCACTCCTACTAAGGCAAACCCACACAGTCCATTTTTCCTTGTCCACATTCAATACATAGCTTGCAGCAGGGCACCAAACCAAGTCTGGAATGTGAAGAGAGAAAATTGATAATTATGGTTCAGCCTTTGTGGGAGTGACCAAGTTATATTACCTCCGCCAAGGAAGGAGATTATGTTTTCGTTACCGTTGGTTTGTTCGTTCGTTTGTTAGTTTATCATTAGTTTGTCTGTGTGCAAAATAACTCAAAAAGTGGTCAATGGATTTGGATGAAACTTGCAGGAACGGTTTAGAATGCACATGATACAAGTAACAATCAGACAATTAAATTTTGGTAGTGATCCGAGAATTTTTGGGGAATTTATGAAGGATTTTTTATATTTTGGCAGGTAGGGTCAATTAACTTGAGAGTTGGGGCTGCACGTATTTGAGGTTTGCATGCGCGCACTAAAGTGCGTGCTCTAGTTTCTGCTAGGGCGAGGCGCGCCATGCAGCTGAGGGTTTATGACGTAACAAAGGCTTCTATATTGGGAAATCTGGCAACTCGGCACACAATGCTATAAGTACGTATGGGTGGAAATCACTGATATCTCTATGGAAGAGTCTGCGCTCTCAGAGTGCTTTTCTAGTTGACAACTGTGGCCATACTGAAGATTACAGATCATAAGGTTAGAAGAAGCCCTAAATACAAACCTGCAGTCATGAACAGGCTGGCCTGTTAATGTTACCATTTTCATTGAGAGATCTCATCCATTCAGTGAGACATGCATTGTTCCTTTCATGCAACACTCAAAACTTTGAAAATGTGTACCGGTAATTTGTCATGGTTGTCTTTTGAAGTTTATGTGCTCGGTCATGCATGACATTTGTCAACATAATTAGGTATCAATAGAAAGAGGAAGAGTTCCTCTTTCCTCACAACCAGCATTGCACTCTCCAGAGCTGACAATTATGAAATGGTACCTCACTCCCTGTGAAATCCCATGAACCACCACGCACTCAGCAGCTATCAAGCTTCACTTGTTCACATGGAACGCCGTTTGACAAGTGATAACGACATTTAAGTATTCAAAACGTCACTCAAGTGACTAAAGCCCACCTAGCTTGGCCTTATGACGGATGGTATCTGTCTCTTCACGGTGGGCGTCTTATCTGATGTCGAAACATGTATGGTCATCCCTCCGTTTAAGAGACAGATCTACTCATCACTTTGCTATGCAAAATTATTGATCAGCGCGAGACAATAAATTTTCAGCTAAGAATGCCCTTACAAGGGCATTTCAGCCTCACTGAAATTAGCTCAACTGGAATATGTAGGCCTAATTTAGTCCCATTTGATGTTTTGCTGACTGATTTTATGCTTTAATCTGAAAAAAAAAATCCTGTTTTTTTCTTGCACAGGTCTCTCAGCCATCTTCCAGAACACAGCGCCATTCATATCAACTACCGCACATGCGCACAGATACCTGCAGCTACAGACAAGAAGCTAGCTTCTTCACTCGCTGGGTGGAATCTTCGCTGGCTGGGCGTGAAGAGACAGCTACAATCAGTTTAGCCTAGTTTGCACTGCGATTTTGACAATTGCATTGAAAACTGCGCAATATCGCCTCGCATGCCTCTGGCTGCTCTCCGCTGCAGGATTATCAAGCTTTACATTAACAATATTGCATCGCAGAAATTGCCGTGATCATGACGCAGAGTGTAAGGAAGTCTGCGATACAATAGCTTCCATTTTTGAACATCCTAGCCAGCCACAACAATTAATAAATATTTTTATGTCTCCTTCATTCATCTGCCGCCACTGCAATTCGCACAAACCACCTGCGCAGGAGAGGCGTGTGTGTGTGTGTGTGTGTGCATGTAGTGGTTGCCCATAAATCGCTGTGTAGGCGGTAACAAAATGGCGGATCGGGATAAGATTTTTAAAAATTTTGTTGCTGTTAATTTCGCAGAATAATTTTGCCAATGAATAGGTTAATGAGTGATCCTCTGCTTGAGATATATTGCAGTATCCATTCATTTAAAATCACAAATGAAAGGCAAAAGTTTCCCCCAGTTCAGTTGCATTGTGTGCCGAGCACAGCTCAGCAGCACACCCTCTGCTCGATTACGCCGCTGATGGAAGGGCGAGCAACGGTGTGTCGTACCGTGCTTTCATTTTGCACACACACATTGACACATACACACACACACTGCATCCCAACACGAGATCCTACACACTAGTACACATTACTGGAACATATGCTGTCAAACCCGTGGTGCCTGAGTAGTGATGGGTACTCAAATTCTCTTGCACTACTCGATTAGGGTAAAATCTCACACCGATGATAAAGGGCCATAAAGTGCATGATTGCCATTTTTATGCCTCCGCCACAAAGTGTCGCCGGAGGCATTATGTTTTCGAGTTGTCCGTTCGTCCTTCCGTCCGTAATCAATTTTGTGGACAGCGTAACTAAAAAAACGTTTGAGGTATCCTGATGAAACTTGGCATGTTTATGAGTGGGCGAAGTTTTGCCTATCAACTTTTGGGCACACATGTTTAAGGTCAAAGGTCACGGTCAAATGCACAAAATTACACTATTTCCCTCATATCAATGCAATGCCCAAAGGTATTTTCTTGAAACTTAGTTTATACATAAACTACCAAATAAAGATTCTCCAGAGAGAGTTTTGTGTCGTGAGGTCAAAGGTCAAGTGAAAATGTTTTTTCTCCATATCTCACAAATAGTTCAAGGTATCTTCATGGAACTTAGTACAATGCATGCACTGACTGGCAGTGATCATGTAGGGAATGTAGGGGTCATGGGTGAAAGGTCAGGGGTCAAAGGTCAAGGTCTTATCTATGCAATGTCTGCAGGATTTTTTTTCTTGAAACTTTAATGTAACGTATCACCCAATAGAAATTCGCATCCAAGTTTCTTGCCATAAGGTCAAAAGTCAAGTGAAAGTGCTAAGTTTCACTTCTTCCTAAAACTTATGAAAGGGTCAAAAGTCAAGTAAAAATCCTCAAATACCCACACTCTTATACAATATAACTATTCATCCAATTAAACCTAGTTCAAAGAAGGTGAACAATCAACACATTTGTGACAAACCTGTCATGTTAATATTTTGCCGATGGGTATTATGTGAAACTGTTATCACTCATTGTCAAGACATTGTACTATAGCGGCCCTCCTCTGTAGGAGGGGATTCCGTGAAGCCAGATGTAGTCTCCGCGGAACATATCCCTGACGACCAGATTCAGACTGATCTTTCGGTCAGTACAATGCCAATGCAGTGCTCACTCACTGCCTTGTCTGCACTTCTGTAGAAAAACCCACATATTTATGAGCAGTCTGTTACCAGTTGATATTTCTGAGCTGAGGTAACATTAATGGAGAATATTGAAAGGTAGAATGAGGAAAAGCAAGAGATACAAGCAAACCACTGCACTTGGTTTATTTTTTCTGTCTCCCAAATTGATATAGGTGGTCCTACACGTGCAGTGTAGATTTCTGTATCTTACATGTACTACATGTTCACATACAGTATTGCAACTGTTTTCGTAATTACATTGTCACATGATAAAGATGACAATGATTGGATGTTGTACTGAAGACAGTGTGATGTGCATGACCAGCATGACAAGCAACACCCTCGCGATCAATCACGTTCACAGTGCATGTAGTACTGTCTGTAGTTTCTAGCTGATCAATGATCCAACTCAAAAAGCAATAGAACTGCATAGAGTCCGATTCTAACAAGGCGATGTATACAGCCATATGCTCATGTGTGGTTGTATCCGTACACTCAGTCTAGCCCAAGTCGCTGAATACAGCCACACACATATGATGGTGCTGTGTGGCCTATGCCCACTGCTGAGCTGGAAACAGCCTCATCAACACCCAATGCAGTATCTTAGGTGTATACCACCATTACAATGAAAGTTGCCTAATTTTTCAGACATTCCACTTTCTAGACAAATTTCCAATCAGTTCTCATTGTCTTTTTTTCTTTGCTTTTCCAGTCTTGTCATGAGCGTTCCTTTCTTTGGCTGCAAGTTTTTTTGAAGAAGAGCTTACTTCATTCCCAAATGCCCCTGGTTGTTAAGTCCATTTTACTTTTTCATGATTGATGGCCAGCACAGCAGCCGGCCAGATATCGCTGGCTGGCTAGCACTACCATGACCATGTGTATCCTGTATGCTGTACATACTCAATGTACATTGTACAAGGAAGGGCTACTGACAAATTTCAGAGAATAGATGCACAGAATTTGATGCACACATTCATGTTTATTTGTATGTGCTATAGTGTACACAGCCAAAGGGAATACATGGTGAATCACGAGCCTTATCAAGACTGTCTTAGTGTTGCGATTGATCCTTATCAGTCGCTAATCCCCCAATCAATTATAACATATGTAGCTTTTTATTGATTTCAAATCCATCTTTATGAAACAAAGATGGTTAGAATGGAATGTAAAATAAGTTAATAAGTTAGAATGGGGTGTAAAATAGTGTACATGAATAAAGTTGTTTACAAAGTATGAAATTGAGGTAATCTTTTTCCCCTTTCGCATGGTGGTGTGTGATGTACAGCTCTATACATTGCCAGTTGATGTGGCTTGAGTGATATGCCTCACTTCCGTTTAAATATGAAAACAGTCTAATCACCTGTGTTTGGCTAGGTATCAGGTAACAAATGTGCATTGATACAAAGTGCATGTCAAAGGTACACCTATTTTATTCCGTGGTTTAAAATCAAACCACCTTCGTTTAATTCAGCCCCTTATGTTCTAAGTAATAGTAATATGAAAAACAAAACAATATTGCTACAATAGTCTGGACTCACTGGTGCTGGTAATGACACAAGGTACAAAATGTATGATATGCTGCAAGTGTGAGTTGGTTTGAGTCAACCGTAGGCAAATGCTGGAAGTGAGCCCATTTTAGAATATTATACCTGGATCTCCTGTACCAGAGCATGACCTAGCCATTTTGGAACAGAATTACAGAGGCATATTTAATGATATGCCAGTATGTTGGAGGTGGAGCACATAGGACATACTGGATCAGGACACCTGCTTGTTGAGACTCTTGACCCTAGATTCACAGGATTAACATCTTTGATGCCTTTGTCGTTGTGATGATGCCAGGCCATGATGTGTAATTACATGTAAATCTGTTGCTAGAGCAGTCTTGTCAGATTTGTATAAGCTCAACAAGTCAAAGACGAACACAGAAAAAGCCCTGTGGCTGTGGTAGGATTCTTTTTTCAAGAGTCGATCAGTATCCTTTTACTGCAGTCATCCAAGGCATCAGAATATTGTTCTGTTGTTTACTTGATGTCTTTAGCGACTGTTATATAACGCCTGAAGAGATCCCTGTCATTTGATTGGTTGTTTGACATTGGTCATTCGGCCCATTTCACTATGACGTCATCACCCGTGCAATTGCGGCTCCATTTACCGTGCAATTTTGGATCCATACGATTTGCTCCATTGCACGCTCACTGAAAGCCCGGCACACTACGCGTTTGCAGTGTGTGTATGCAACAGCGCGCTAGGCTAAGCGTAAAGCGCTCAGTGAGCACTCTCGCGATCTCAGATTCTCTCTTGGTTCTTTATTGATAAAACATCAAATGACAATGATCTATTTTAGGTGTTATATAAAACAAATAATGTTTTTCATTCGTGCTATGGACAGAATATTTCATTCGGTGAAAGATGAAATGTAGATCCATTCAACTCGGCTGCCCCTCGTTGAATGGATCATTTCATCTTTCACCTCATGAAATATTCTGTCCATTGCACTCATAAACATTCATTATTTGTATACTCTATGTGCATGTTTTGCATTGTATTCCCATAGCTCAGACGAGGTCGGGAGAAGATGTCCAGGTACGGAAGATCATCAAGCAGCTCCTCTAGCAGCAAGGTCTACGTAGGCAACCTTGGAAATGACGCCAGCAAATCGGAGCTTGAGAAGAAGTTCAGCTACTACGGCCACCTGAAACACGTGTGGATCGCCAGGAACCCGCCAGGCTTTGCTTTCATCGAGTTTGAGGATTCACGGGATGCAGCAGATGCAGTGAAGGAACTGGATGCTACGTGAGTATTATCAGCAGTAATGTTTCAGGATGAATTAGTTCAAAGACAAGTCCACCTTCATATACAGGTGGATTGAGAGAATGCAGCAATATTCATAGAACACATTACTGAAAGTTTTAGGAAAATCAGACAAACCATTCAAAGGTTATGAATTTTCAAAGTTTCTGTAAAGTCACTGCTTGATGAGAAGACTACAGTGCTCACCGCTTAATCACAAGGGGTCGGGAGACAAGTTTTTCTCCCATTTAAGCGGTGCTCCCGCTTAAGTGATGACCATTCTTGGCCGTGCAAACCACACGACATTTAGCCCAGTATGTGGGCATTACATTAAACCATGGAAATATATCAAACCCGATGATAACCTCAGCGACAGATACACACATAATGCTACGACACGCAGACACAAAACGGCAATAAGAAAGGACACGGCAGTCTCATAATTTTGGCAAATGCATTATTGGAACAAACCTTTATCCATTTGATCCACAAAATAACCCCATTTAAGAGTTGAAAATACATACTGTAAAGTTCCGTGTATAGACGCACCCGTGTGTAAGAGGCAACCCGACTTTGGGACTTTAAAAAAGATGATTAGCGATCGAAATGACAATTTGATGGTATGGTGCAAGAGACAACTTGGCCTTGGCAGACTTCCTTCTATTGATATCCCTTGCCCTGCCCCGATCCTATGAATGACATAGAAAAACAAGGAACACTGTAACGATTAAACAACAGACCACTTGCTAGCAGCCATGCAGGTGTTTCATGTTAGGTGAAGAATAAGAAAAAAACAAACAAAAACGATGGTAGGTAGAGGGAAACTGACAGTCTGACACCCAACAGGCATGCCAGCCACCTGGCCAGGCTGGTGGAGTGGTAGAAAGGAATTTGTGTACGCATGCTTGTAGTGGCTCGGTCACAAATACCATTAAGAACTGCTACAAACGCTGTAGTTCGTAGCCTGGTCGATGGTCTTGTTCAAGATTTTTTTAAACTTCGTACGAAACCCTCTCTTTGCAAAGCGGCCGTACGAACTCCAGAATTCGTACGAACAATGACATTGGTACGAACGCATCATTCGTACGAACCTTTGTGACTGTCGCTTTAATTGCATGAATGGGGGCCCTGGGAAAGGGGCGATTAGAAGCAGACCCTGCACACAGTAGATGATCACTGTGTGTGTAATCTCAAAGCTGAAGTTTCAAACAGTGCACTGCATGTGTTGGCACGCACACACGGTGGACTGTGTGACAGTGTGTGTAGCATGTGTTGGTGTGGCACACACACGATTACACACGAGTTGGTGAGAGCATGCAGGAGGGCTAAGGGGGAAGAGAGTTCAGTCTCACAGATACACGTGTAGCTAGCTGGCTGGCTGGTGAGATTGGTGGACTCACTTAGTGTACGTGCGTGAGTAGAAGCTGACGACTCGCAATAAGATTGCACTCGATAAGACCACCTCTGCGCTATGTCTCACTGTCTAATGGCAAATGTTAGACTGCAGTCGACATAATTTATCGGGAACTTGTGAGAAAATAATTCTTTTGGTAAGAAAACTAAATCCCTGCAATTTTTTTCTAAGGATTTACTTATTATATTTAGACATTAATACATGGACAATGGAAGTGTTTCAGCCAGATTTGTCCCGATAAAGCGGTTCATGCTTCAGATTAAGCGGTGGAAATAACACATGAAAATTTTGTTGCATCAAGTTTTGTTACACTTAAGCGGAGTTCCCGCTAAAGCGGTTCCCGATTAACGGTCAAGCACTGTACTACAGTGTATGATGTCACATGCGTAGAACGATACGGAAAATATAAGAATTTCACAAAATTTCATTTTTTGAAAAAAGTACACATCCCTCGACTTGTTAATGACGTATTTTAAGGGTAATATCATTCCCCTTGCCTTCTGTACGAGGCAAGTCAACTGCTCTTTTATGATGCGAGCAAACTGAAAATCTGTTGAGTTTTCCTTTTATTTTCTTTATACCGTTCTACGCATGTGACATCACAAAGTGTAGAAGTCTTCTCATCCAGTGATGGTGGCACTGAAACTTCGAGAATTCATAACTTTTGAACGGATAGTCTGAATTTCCTCAAACTTTCACAAATGTGTTCTACTAATATTGCTGCATTTTCTTAGTCCTTATGTACATAAAGGTGAACTTTAACAGAAAGTCATAGTGTCTGCCTTGTACAAATTGGAATCCTTTTAGTAATGCCATTTGACACTTTTAACTACATGTACATGTACATTCCAGAAAATTGAGGAGAAGACAGGAAAGTTCTCTTGCTTCAAGAGTGCAATTGATTTGCCTCTTGTTATTCCTCCCATTAAAAAGAAAATAATGATAATGGTAATGACAATTTGATTCCCTAACTCCATGGTATAAGCCCTTCAAATATCTAGGGTTGACTTATCATGACTCACTTGAATCGACAGTCCTGCTTACACATACAAAAAAAGAAATGAACAGTGAGTGAATGTTATTTCTGTTCACATGAAAGTTGAGTACCTTTGTAAGATTGCACTAAGTTCTTATGCACATTTCATGACAGCTGGTCATTTACTAACAAGAAAATATTTAAATGTATCAAAAGCAAAGGTCTACATTGCAGGGTGAATGATAAAGTTCATGCATGGCACATACACAAACACACTATGCAAGTAGTTCAGATACAAGCTGTAAAACAATGGTGATAGTGCAGCAAGAACTTAAACAATTTGAACAGTAATGAAAACTTTGATTTCAGTATGTCATCTAGAATTTAAAAAGGCATCTAATACTAAACACTCAATCACAACACTGTAATGCTGCAAGTTACTGTAACAGTGGACATTTTTGGTGGTGTTGAAATTTTTGCGCATTTCACACAACCAGAAACTAGCAACCAGAAAATAAAAGCATATGAATATATTTGCTTTCCATATGTTCCAGTAGTTGATGTCTTGATTTCGCGGAATCAAAAAAATGTGAAACTGTTCTTGCAACTTTGCATTTGGGACAATGGTCTCCAACAGTAATGTGATCACTAATGGATGACAGGGTGATAAGCTTCCAATTGTGCGCTTAAATTCACCAGCAACATTTGCGGCCAGAGAGCCCGGGTGGAAATGTCCAATGGAGACTCTCGCAGGCGTGGCTACAGAGGAGGCGGCGGTGGAGGTGGTAGATTCGGGGGCAGCCGCGGGGGTCCACCCAGGGGGGAGAGCCGATGCTATGAATGCGGAGAGGTCGGACACTTTGCCCGCGAATGTCGCCGCAGGTCAGGAGGTGGGAGCAGCCGTCGTCGAAGTTACTCCAGGTAAGTGGCAGATATGAAAAGAGTAAAAAATTAAGAGGCAGAATTGTTTTCACAACTGTGGCAATAAAAGGAAAACCAAAAGGGTATTTTAAAAATTCCAAGAAAATGAAGCATGAATTCTCTTGCAATGTCATCGAGATTTTCTGTGAATAAAAGGATTTTAAAAATCATTCTTCTTGCATCAATGTACTAAATGGTATATCATATCACTGGTTTTTGTATTTTACCAGTAGTTGATGAATGCTGTGACTGCTGATTTTTTTCATAAATGCCTTACTTTGTTTATGAAAAATAAATGTGAAAGAATAAATGTGTGCAAGAATACCTATGAAGTTTAACGTTAATCTGTGTGATTTCTCCCAGGAACCAGGAATTTCACCAAATTCACACACTTTATCTTTCCTTTTTTTTTTCTTGTTTTTGTTTTTGTTTTTATTTTTGTTTTGTGTGTGAGTAAAGATCAAACATTTTGCATTTGCGTAATAGTCAGTTCAATAATATACCATTCAAAACTTTTATTCCTTTTTAATACAAATTTGAATTGTATTGTTTTATTTTTATTTATAGTGTTGCTTCTAATTTAATATTTAACATGGTCAGGATTCTGTGACCATTCCCTGATTACTCCTTCCCTCCTTTTCAGGACTCTCTTGTTAGTGGCTTGACAGCCCGTATCTAACGCCCAGTAAATTCTCCAGTGAACGACCATGTCGCAACACTGCGCCTTCCTTCATGGGGTAGTTGACGGAATGTGATCTTTTCATGATAGGATATCAGATCCGGTGATGGAGAAAAGATCGCAGGCCATTAAAAAGCCCCACGTCTGCCTCACACACACCTTTACTACAAATCTGCACTTCATGCGGCTTTAAAAAAAGAAAGAAATATGCGGCAAAAAGTCCCCGTCAAAATTCGACGCAAGTTTCCGGCTTCAAGAGAAGCCCCAAGCCGTCCATGTCGTCTTATATCCACGGGGGCTGTGGCACGACGAAATGCACGCTCTGTCGTTTGCGAGGATGTCTGCTAAGATCTCTGTTGCTGCCCTTCATTTGGTTACGACTTCAGGGTTATGCTAGTTTCATCAGTTCTGCACGTGTAATAAAAGATCACGTATGCGTCTGTGGCGTCCTCAGTCTTAGCGCGTCCTTCTGCGTCCTGTAGTTCCCTGCACTGCTGGCAATAAGGGGGGTTCTTTATCCCCTCCTTGTCATTTCTTCACCTTTGTTTTTCCAGTGGAGGAAAACAGGTAGTAAGTGCAAGGTTTCTTTTACTGTAACAACATAAACATGACAAGAAATGCTTAGGATGATTGATAAAGTGGTTGATGTGTTATGTACAGAATCCTGTTGCATGAGTGATTTTCTGACGTAGCAAACTTCCAAGGCAATGAGCAGAGATAGATCCTTGAAGTGAATAGAGTTTGACTGGAAAATTTGGAGTTACAATTGTAGTAAGGTTTTATACAAGAATACCAAAAAAAAAAAAAGTACAAATTGAAAGACTTCAGAAGTTAGGAACTGATGTTAGTCTTGTACCAGATTTTGAACTGGTGATAAAAACAGAAAAAAAAAAGAATTATAACATTTCTTTCTTGTTGTCATTGGAGTGAAATCAGATCTAAATTTTTCTGACACCTTTCCCTTTCTTTGCAATTTCCTTCTTACCCACTGAGGTTTTGAAGAGGTTTTGGTTTTTTTATTATTACTTTTTTTTTCCAACTACATATATTTGGTGTGTAAACTTTCAAGTTTGACCCTTCCATTACTTTGTTATTTGAGAAAAGATAATTATTGGATGAAATAGAGTAACAGTTTATTATGAATGCTTCCAACAGGCTTAGTTGTGTGGGGATATTTGTGTTTCCTGCTGTTATACAAGATTATTTAAAGGGTCTTTACAGTTCTGTTCTTTAATTATTCAATCAGCACTGTGATAGTTAGCTTGTCAGGGTCAGATTCATTTTTAATCACCAATATTTCTTAGAGAGGGTGGTATATATGTATGTATTTCAGAAACAAGGGGCAGTCATTGCAAATTATTTAGCACCAAGGAGGACCCCTTGAGCAGCATGTGTTGGGTCAGTGTGTAACGTTCTTCAACTTTTATGTTTCAGGTCCCGGTCCCGCTCCCGCTCACCTGCTCCACGACGCAGCGAGCGCAGCCGTAGCCGGAGTAGGAGCAGGAGGTACGTTCGGTTGCAGCTAGAGACATGGAAGAATGCTATGCATGCAATCTTCGCTTGAAAAGAGCATTTAAAGGGGAATGAAACCCAAATATAAATGCGGATTGAGTGAATGCACATAGCAGTTTTAGTAGAACACATCAGCGAAAGTTTGAGGAAAATCAGATAATCTGTTGAAAAGTTATGCATTTTTAAAGTTTCAGTGAGTCCATCGTTTGATGAGAAAAGTACACATTTTGTAACGCCATGTATGGAAAATAGTACATGGAAAATATGAAGAAAATTCTACATATTATCTCTTTTCTAGCCTAATAAAAGAGCTCTTGACTCGCCTCTTAGAAAGCATGGGGAATGATATTTTTTTTGAAGTCAAGGTTATGTGTACTTGTCATTTAAAAAAAAAAAAAAAAAGAAATCCTTTTTAAAAATTTGTAACAGGACAAAATGTTGTAGTCTTCTCATCCAGCAGTGGAGGCCCTGAAACCTGAAAAATTCATAACTTTTGAAGGGATTGTGCGAATTTCCTCAAACTTTCATTGATGTGTGCTACCAAAATTGCTGCATTTACTCAATCCACTTTTATATTTGGGTTCCATTCCCTTTTACCACTCTCTGTTGGGCTGGTTATGTGCTTGTTACATGTATAGGACATTAACTAAAATGTGCCTTTGGGAAAGTGGGGAAAAGTGCCTAGAAATGCTTTCTTTGAGACTTTCCTGAAAGTGTTCATTCCAAAGTAACCTGCTGTTTGCCATATACATCAATTCAGATAATCTTGTAAATGTGTTCAACTAAACAACATAGATGTTTATTTCACAAAAAGCTGAATAATATTTCCCGTGGCTCATTTTCTGTGCTTGGTTTCCGGCATTGTGTTGGGAAAAAAAAATGTCACTTTTACTGTTTGCTTGTATACTTATGAGGTTGGGATCCTTTCCAGGTTCTTTTTGTCTTGCACATCGTAAATATTTGGCCCATTAAGTAGAAAATTCTCATTTCAGATCATGCAACTAGTCTGTAGCTGTATGCATGTACTTTTGACATCCGACATCTGCCATTCATTCATATGATTGTGTTTTATCAAGCCCCCGACTTACAAGTGATTTTCTGTATAATTGACGAGCTCAACGCAGGTGAGGGAAGACTAAGGGATCGCCTGTGCCGTCTGTCCGTCCGTCGTCTGTCCGTAATGCTACAAAAACTTGAATAACTCTGTACTGAGGACTTCAAATTTCATTCAAACTTGGAGGGAAGAGTGGTTATTCAAAGTTACACATTTTCCGAACATGAAGATCACCTCAAGGTCAAAGGTCACAGACAGGGGTCAATGAATTTTAGGGCCCAATGTTAAAGGCATAATTTACCATTTGCAAATGAAATACAAACCCAGCAGTAGTGCTTGAAAATAGTTTAAAAATGTGAGTTTGGGATAGAAACAACCAATGTAAAAATTTGAATAAGTATAATCAATGTTAAGTATTGTTAAATACACAAAATGTGAATAATGGTTTTAATAAA